>NW_028270186.1:9252891-9418658 GCF_037043375.1 Chiloscyllium plagiosum
TGTGTGGAGTTTGCACATTCCTCCCGTGTCTGCGTGGGTTTCCTCCAGATGCTCAGGTTTCCTCCCACCATCCAAAGATGTGCAGGTCAGGTGAATTGGCTATGCTAAATTACATCATAGTGTTAGGGGCATTAGTGAGAGGCAAATGGGTCTGGGTAGGTAATTCTTCGGAGGGTCGGTGTGGACTGGTTGGGCCGAAGGGCCTGTTTCCACACAATTATCTATCTCACAGCTCATTTGAAGTGGAGAACTATTTCAACATTTTCACAGGACTCAGCTATCCTATCCTGAACTGTAATGTTTGATAGTCATTTTGATTTGTTGTCATACCATAAGTACACAAGTGTGATGAGTGTGTGCAGGGAAAATATGGTACGAGATGGGTGGAGGGTAAGGTTACAGGAGGAGAGGGTGACAGCTAAGTAGAACGAGAGTTGCGGGTTCATTAAGGGTGCCAAGGCTCAGACACCAGCTGCACAGGACTTGAAGAGTCAAGTTGGTGTGCCTACGGAGTAAGGAGAATGGCACCATCAGGACAGGATCGGTCAGGGTCAGGTCCTGAGAGGGAAACGGTTAGTTCTGGTCCAGTGACAGATGCAAGGATAATTTCTGGTCAGGTCCCAATGGTAGAATTGAGTTGAGTCACATCATTTGGAGGGAGTAGGGGAGGTATGCAGTATTTATTTGAATCTGGCAAAAGGAGGGCAAGGTGGGTGTGTCAGGTCGAATCTTCCTTTCTGGGCTGAGATGGGATGATGGGGACAATGATGAAGTGGTGTGTGAGAGGTGTAGTGGAAGGTGAGAGAAGCAGGTATGGAAGTCTGTTGAATAATTGCTCAGTCACTTGCCTTGGGTTTACTGTCAAGACCAGTGATCTGACATGCAGTGGTGGGTCCGGGGCTAGCGGGCAGGTGACATCGCGCCAGGAGCATTCTGCTTGAACTGAGTAGGAAACCATTGAGTGCATCAGAGAGGGATGCATTTTTGACCATTATTTTGGTCTGTTTTGTGGCTCATTCTCATCACATATAAGATACTTCAAAACTACATGATACATGTAATTTTGTTTTGGCGAACGCAGTTTTTGCATTGTTTTGCATTGAATTGCTTCCTGTTCACTAATGACATAATTTCCTCTTGATTCTGTTTCCAAACTTGTCTTCGCCTCATGCTCTATTCCACTTTCATTTGTGTTAAATCATTGCAGAAGGACTTGGGTGGTGTAGTGGCTATAATGCTCTCTCTGAACCAGAAGGGCCTGGTTCAAGTCACGCCTGCTTCACAGGTATGCCAAAGCATCTTTGACCAGGTTGACTGGAAATATCTCAGTCTTCTGTAACATGTGCCTCATCTGTGCTCTGATTACAATGTCGTCACAAATCTATTCTGCTTTCAATCCTCCCTCAGCACAATAGGTAGACTAGTTCACAAGGTTAGATCACATGGAATACAGAGAGAACTAACCATTTGAATACAGAACTGGCTCAAAGGGAGAAGACAGAGGGTTGGGGGAGAATTGCCTTTCAGACAAAAAGAAAGTGAGGACTGCAGATGCTGGAGATTAGAGGAGAGAGTGTGGTACTGGAAAAACACAGCAGGTCATGCAGCATTCCGAGGAGGAAAATCAACGTTTCGGGCAAAAGCCTTTCATCGGGAATGAGGCTTATAAAGAACTTTCCATGCATACCTCCCGAAACCTTTCCCCTCTCACTTTGGACTTGTGACCCCAAGTATTTGAGTTCCGCACTCTGGGGGGGGAAAAAAGTTCTTGCTATCCACCCTGTCTGTACCTCATGATTTTATAGGTCTCAATCAGGTCCCCCCTCAACATCCCACTTTCTAATGAAAACAATTCTGATCTATTTAACCTCTCTTAATAGCTAGCACCCTCCATACCAGGCAACATCCTGGTGAATCTCCTCTGCACCCTCTCCAAAGCACCCACATCCTTTTGATAATGTGGCGACCAGGACTGTACGCAGTATTCCAAATGCAGCTGAACCAAAGACCTACACAACTTTAACATGACCTGCCAATCTTGTACTCAATACCCCGTCCAATTGAGGAAAGCATGCCATATGCCTTCTTCACCACTTTATGGATCTGCATCGTCACCTTCAGGGAACAATGGATCTGAACACCCAGATCTCTCTGTCAATTTTCCCCAAGACTTCTCCATTTACTATTTAGTTCACTCGAGGATTGGATCTTCCAAAATGCATCGCCTCACATTTGCCCGGATTGAACTCCATCTGCCATTTCTCTGCCCATCTCTCCAATCTATTTATATTCTGCTGTATTCTCTGACAGTCCTCTTCACTATCTGCTACTCCACCAATCTTGGTGTCATCAGCAAACTTGCTAATCAGGCAACCAATACGTTCCTCCAAATCATTTACATAAATCACAAACAACAGTGCTCCAGGCACGGATCCCTGTGCAACACCGCTGGCCACAGGTCTCCATTTTGAGAAACTCCCTTCCACTACTACTCTATGTCTCCTGTTGCCCAACCAGTTCTCTATCCATCTAACTAGAACATCCTGGACCCTATTTGACTTCACTTTCTCCACCAGCCTACCATGGGGAACCTTATCAAATGCCTCAATAAAATCCATGTAAATGACATCCAAAGCCCTTCCCCCCAATCAGCTTTGTCACCTCCACAAAGAATTCTATTAGGTTTGTAAGACATGACCTTCCCCGCACAAAACCATGCTGCCCATTTTCTTCCGAATGTAAATAGCTCCTAAGCCTCAGCATATTGAGCAGCTTCCCTCCCACTGATGTCAGGCTCACCAGTCTATAATTACCTGGAGTATCCCTGCTGTCCTTCTTAAATAAGGAGAAAACATTAGCAATTCTCCAGCCCTCTGGGACCTCACCCATATTCAAGGATGCTGCAAAACTCTGTTAAAACCCCAGCTCTTTCCTCTCTCGCTTCCCTCAGTAACCTGGGGTAGATCCCATCCAGACCTGGGGACTTGTTTATCCTTAATGCTTTTTAGAATAGGACCAGGGAAAATTGAACAGTTAGAATGAGAACAGCCACACTACCACCATGGAGAGACTGTCCAAAAAAAAAGCTCTCTCTGAAAGGTACCTCATCAATCAGTGACCTTGGAAACAGAAATCCCAAAGAAGAAAAGACGACCAAGGAAGAGAAGACTTCACGCCTGGCTGATTTTGAAAACTTGAATTTTTGGTAAACCTTAATTGGCGGTTTTGTTGGACTGGTATTATAGATGGGAAGGGAAAAGATAGGTGAGAGGAAAGAGTTGTAATTAGTTGCTAGTTAATTATTCTCAGTTATATTTTAAGAAATAAAGTGCTACTTACATTTCAAACAGTTATTGGCCCCTCGAATTTTCACACATTACTGCACAGGAAAAGTCTTTCCTGTGTTGCTGGTTTAAATTAAACAGGAGGGTTTACACCCTGTTGTAATACCTAGTGAGGTGATCAACAGCCAAAGGAAAGAGGACAGTGTGCAGTTTGGGGTGATGAAGCTCAAGAGATAAAATGGACCCCACTCGTTTTCAACTTCAGATAATTCGATTTGTGGTTTACTGGTCAAGTTATACTTGGGGTGTGATCAAGAGCCAGGCTTCAAAATCAGAGGTGGTGGATCCCCAGCTTTGACTGCTTTCTTGCACATGATTGGGATTTCATATTGACCAGCACAGCAGAGATCTCTTTCGGTACTTGTATAAACATTGTGGATAGATTTCCAAGTACGGTCAATGGCAAATGAAACCCACCATCATCCTATCATTAAAAAGCATTTTCAAGTGATCGCTTTCAATGCACTTACATGTACAGCAAAGAAAGCAGACAGGAGATCTCACGTGCGATCACATGCAATTTTTCTTCCTGTTGCACATAACAGTGATCAACACTTGCCCTCAAACTGTTCAGAATAGGGAAGCAGTGCTGTGGACAAAAACGTCCACCAAAATAGGAATACTGTCAGTCACAACTCTAGTCTTGCTAAAGGTAAAAATTTTCATGGTGAGGAATAATCTTCACTGAAAGTATTAGACATAGGGCCCATTAGTGACAGGTTACTAGAGTACTCCTTTAATGGTAACGACAGTCAGAGATTGACTGTAGCTCCTGTCCAATTGTGGAGTGACATCATCAGATTCAGAATAGAAATAAACAAAGGGGCCTCAAATGAAAATGAATTAATTTTCAATGGATTGGTTGGGGTGCTGGGAAGATAACTGGTCAGAAAAGCTTGGTAAACCTTTGCACAGAACAGTATCTGCACAGCAACACAGGGCAGCACAGTGGCTCAGTGGTTAGTACTGCAGCCTCACAGCGCCAAGGACCCAGGTTCGATTCCAGCCTCGGGCGACTGCCTGTGTGGAGTTTGCACATTCTTGCCGCATCTGCGTCAGTTTCCTCGGGGTGCTCTGGTTTCCTCCCACAGTCCAAGGATATGGGAAACAGGTGAATTGGCCGTGCTAAATTGGCCATAGTGTTAGGTGCATTAGTCAGAGGGAAATGGGTCTGAGTGGGTTACTTTTCGGAGGGTCAGCATGGACTTGTTGGGCCAAAGAGCCTGTTTGTACAGTGTAGGGAATCTAACCTAATCTAACATGCTTCCCAATCCATCCTCTTCTCCCCTGAGATAGTGTATCTTAGGGGAGAAAGAGAACAGCAGAGCAGAAAACAAGTAGCAGGCCAGCATGAAGGAATGCTATCCCAATTCTCCAAAACTAATTGCATTCCACTCCAAGCGCTCTGTGTGATCCATTTATTTTGGATACAGCCTTGTTGTTCTGTGTTAGTCATGTGAACTTTATATTATAAGCAGGTCTGGAGAAGCCATTTGAAAATCTCTTATCAACAGTCAATCTCAGCTGAGGCTCAATGTGTGCCCCTGTTCTTCAAGAGAAGAAACATGCAACAATTTGCTTTTATCGACCTTGCACATATTGCACCTCAGTTTCTATTACACATTGAAAGTAGCATAAAAATTCTTCCATCGTATTACTTTAAAGCATTGATGAGGATTACAGTGGTTAAAAAAATAAATATTTAAAGCAGAGAAAGTTAAACATAAAAGATAAAGGACTACAGGGAGAAACCAGATTTTTGGGATTAATTTTTGAAAGAATTGTTCATCAATTGGCACAGAACCAACAGGCATGTCTTTCTTCTCAGGGATGAAAAGAAGAGGTGCATATTGTAGTGTATGCCTTTTGATATGCATTTGGAGTGGTATGCAGCTGATCCTGAACTAGACTCACGCCACTTCCTATTCTCAACTATCCTCACCCTAGCTTCTAATCTTCAGATAATTCTTTACCCAAGGATTTAAAACAATCCTTGGGTGAGCACACGGATGATGATGGGATAGTGTCGGGGGATGCTCAGATTAGTTCACAGGTTGGCACAACATCAAGGCCTTGTTCTGTGCGGTATTGTTCTATGTTCTTACTAAACCAGTCACCCTCAACATCTAACTCCCTTCGAGTGGCATGCGAATAGGAAAGACTCAATATTGGAACAAACAAGTTTTTCTGGACTTGCAGCGAGACAGAAGAGATACTGTTACATGGGTTGTCATTGTGATTCTTGGAGCATTTTTTTAAGTGTTGAGTTTTTTTTATAAGTAGACATATCAAGTGAACATTATGTTTACTGATTTCAGCAGCTTGAAGATGGTTCATGTAAGCATGTACAGACAACACATCTTGGCTTGAAACTGAGATTTGATTTTGTGTGTTAAAATTAGGTTTTTCCCTGCTGATTAAATCTCTATTGCAAACTTAGGCTAAGAAACAATGTTTTGAAATTATCCTTCTCCACATGCTTCAAGTTGTTTAGAATTAGTTCAGTGAAACTAAAGGAAGCATGCTTAAGTTTGGCTTCGCCATTATTTTAGAGACCAAGATTAAACACCGACTTGTTTCAGCCCTCTGCATGCAAGTTGATCAAGATTGAAGATGTCCTCTGATATATTGATTGTGCTCTTATGCGTTGTGGATGAGCCCAAGCACAACCAAGCAGGAGGTCTGTCAACTATGGATAGCTAGCCAGTTCAACTCCACCTTCTCCGGACTCCATTCACCCAAGTTGAGACCTGCCTCTTTGGGTTATAGTTATAGGGGATTCTGAAATGAATCAAGTCTTAACAGTTTGGAGGTGAGATCATTCCAGTGTATGTCGTCCAACTGGATTGAAGTGTACACTAGTGTTAAAAGACTGCAATATACAGCACTTTCATGAGTGAATACATGCAGTCACAAGCAGTTTCTGAAACTGCACAAGGGAACCCACCTTGGTCACCTCCTCTCTTTCTGTTGGCTATGTTCTTTATACTTGAATTGTTGGAACCACTGCGGTTGGTGGTCAGACAATAGCAGCGCTGAAAACACTGAAGCTACAATCAAGTCTAATCTCTAGTAATACATGTTGAGTATTATTAACATCATACCTGCTGACAGCCAACCGTCCTCTTAAATAGCTGCAATTCTAACCTAGCTGTTTCTCTGTGTGCTATTCACATTATTTCCAGGCACTCTGACCAAATTATCAAGTACCAGAACAGTGAACTAGGTTTAAGTCAGCAGGATGTGAAAATGATGGGGTCCCCTCGCGCCTACTGCCCTTTTGCACTGTGGATCAGGGATAGTATACACTGTGACCATCATACAACTTTCATGCAATAAATCAATGTTTTCAAAACTGATGATTGGGATGTTGATCAAGCAAACTGCCTTGTCTGAGATGATGCTGAGTTTCTTGAGTGGTGTTGCAGTTACAACCACCCAGGTGATGATCTCATCACACTGCTGAACTAGGCCTTGAAAAGGCATTACAGACTTGAGCCTCTCCCTTCAACACCAAAATAAAAATATTTTGGAGACTGCAAATAATAGTTTTGGCTACAATTGTCATTTTTACACAATAGTTAACCTAATAACACATTGTGAAACACACATTCAACTCACATTTGGGTTGAGGGATGCACTAACATGTCAAAATCAATGTTCCCATTTGAAGTCCAACTTAACAGTGAGAACCAGGTTGCAGTATTGAGAACTTCCTCTTGGCAGCAGGGCATCTTGCTGCCCGATGGTCAGCTGAAGTGACATCTGTATCTAATGTTTCGCATGTTTGTGACACCTCACACACGCTCTGAACTTAGCACAAACTCTCATTCTACTTTAGAACATGGTTTGATTGTATCCAATACCTCTGTGCAATGCAGAGTCAAGTGGTTTTCACCAGTTCAAGTGTAGATGTCAAAAACCTATTAACGAATACAATGGGAACTTGCTTAGAGCTTACCAAAGTCTTCAACATCTGTAGAGTCCCAAATTATCCAGGACACAAAATCAGTTTTTTTTTAAAAATTGGCAATCTGAATCATAACCTTCGAAAATTCAGATTGCAAGTTGATCTAAATCTGTGAAGATTAAAAACATGTTTCCAGAAAGCAGTTCCTAAAAATCATACAAGACTGAAAGCAGAATTCATGTGCATCATGTCAGAGCAAAGGTCTGACAAGGTAAAAGGCAACTTCAGGCTTTCAATAAGTCGTGATTGTAGTTTGAGATTCACCTCAAGAATTGAACTGGTTTAACATTAAGAATTTTCTTCAGACTTAAAAGCAACCTTCACCCTCATTGAAACAAAGACAGACAACAAGATCAGAGAACAAAGAACACCTGTCAATTTGATCCCACTGGGACACTTGCAGATCTGCATGGAGGTTCAGTCAGATAATGTTGGAGTTATGTCACCAGGTTATTCGCCCAGTGATGAAAAAGCCATTCCATCACCAGCAACTGGGGGTGGTGGCAGGGGGTGTGGGTGTCCTCTCTCTTTATGTCTCTACAACATGTTATTGCCAAGTCAGACAAGAGGTACCCAGGATCTTGGGAACAGTAAAGGAAGGATCACGAAACGAAGAAACATTAATGACAATTTATGACACCAAGTGTGCAAAGCATTCAGGAGAAGGGAGCAAGTGGAGAAGCAAATTTACAAGATGTGACCCCTGGTCAGGCTTCAGGTCTGCCAGTGAAATGAAGTTCTTAAATCTGTGTAATGAATTTCTGACAGCAGTCTCAATCAAAGAATAGTCAGTTGGATCTGTGCTCCAGACAATATGCATTGCCATTTCTGAACAATTCTAGAATAGTTTAAAAAAATTCATGTATGATATGTTCCTTAATAGCAAAGAAAATGCTGCAGCATTGAATTCTGGACAAATGGTTGAAGTTACATCAGGGTGATGGGGAACAATCACCTTTCTCCTAATTCAGGAGCGTGTGGGAAAAGCACTTAACTGTCAGAAAAACTGTTGCCAGCTTGAAATGAGCTCTTCACTAAGTTTCTCCCTAATTCAGGTACATCTTAAAAAAGCTTGTGGCTTTACTGGGAGGGCAAAAATGAGTGCTTCCCCTGTCCAGTCAAATCTCAATTCCTTCAGCACACCAAACCTGTTTTCTCCTCAGACACTTCAGTGCCAAAACTGATTCAGCGGCAAAATGACCAATTATTTTGAGGTAGACTAATTTTACAAACATTTCAGGGCATATACTCAACTACTGTAAATGGCTCTTGGCATTCTCCCTGCTCTTCAGAAAACAGCCATGTAAGAACCAAAATTGAAGGAAAGAAAATGGTCAAATGGTTTCCTCGCCACAACACAAATTCACCGCAAATCCTCGTGTGTCGCGCCCAAAATCCTCAGCGTTTCTTGAACTATGTCGGTATTATAAGAAACCGAAACAAGCTGCTCTCCTGTACCTGGTGGTAAGCGGTCACAATGATACCCCCGAATTTGCCTGCCTTTCCCTGCAGGCGGCACAGCTGACGGTCATGACTGCAGACCAAAACACCTGAGGGTCGTCAAATCTCAACTCAAATTTCCCCGCTCACATCCTCCTGTATCCAAACAAAATCAGCGTCCCCAAGTCCCTGGGAAATCCACTGTTTTTTCCACCAACAAGAAAAAAATTGAAAGGATGGCGACAAAATGTTTTCATTTTGAAATGGACTTAAAGCTGAAACAATTCAACAAAAGGACTGAATTTCAACTGAAAATTGGGATTTCGCCCCGGCCTGACCAAACAGCCCAACAACAACTATAAAGCAAAAGCAAAATGACATGTTGTTAACTCACCTCAGCACAACTGAGATTCAAGTGCTGAGTAAAGGAAGCACCCAAAACGAAGGCGTACGAAGATTGTCTGACGTTTCGTGCATAAACGTTTCCCAACAGGGCCAAACGAAAATGCTCCAAACTGGTGGCAACTTCAAAGAAACATCCTTTCCCCACCACTTTGTCCCCCGCTGCAGTGGACGGGCGGGAGGACACATCTGTCGCTGATGACCTGGGCACGAGGATGATTGCACTCCCGCCTTCAAACTGCACTGTCTTCCAATTGGCTTGGAGCACAGCATTGAGGATCTTTGAGATTGATCTCAAATCCAAAGTAGCTGGTGAACATTTTCAAGGAGGTAAAAACAATGACTGCAGATGCTGGAAACCAGATTCTGGATCAGTGGTGCTGGAAGAGCACAGCAGTTCAGGCAGCATCCGAGGAGCATTAAAATCGACGTCTCGGGCAAAAGCCCTTCATCAGGAATAAAGGCAGAGAGCCTGAAGGGTGGAAGCTGAACGCCGCTGTTCAGGGGAGCTTGAAAAAAAAAAGCACATTTTCACACCGAGTTCACATTCCCAGGTTTCGCGATTGTCTGGGATATGGAAGAACAGTGAAGAGAAGCGAAAAGACCTCAAAACCCTTTTAATTGTCTCAGCCTGGTCTAATGTCAGGACTCTATATGGCCATCCTATCACCTTGCTTCTCATCCACTTGTTATCCAAAATAATCTGAACGAACGCTTGTCTATCAGTTAGTGAAAGGCAGAATCGACAACGGTTGGAAACGCAAGACAATGGAACTTGGACATCAATCAGCTCATTGTCTTCACAAGCACTGAAGTTGTAGAAAGGGCAGGGCTAATGCAGTAAGTCGTTGTGTCGCCTCACAGTACAATGTAACGGAGAGGGAGACGAAGCAGCGCCAGATGACCACACAAGCAGTATTGCTGTTTTCACGGAGTTACTAAATATAGAGCCAACTGCCACAGGCCAAGGTCATCCCCACTGTAAATTATTTTTGGTTTTGATCATTGTAAGCCAGCAAGGTATTGGATTTTTTTCCTCTTTCATGCTTTTTCAAAGAGAACCAACCAGTCTTCTAACTGTTCATAGGTCCCAATGCCTCTGACAAGAATAGGATCTTGCATGGAACTTGCGGAAGAATATGGAGCTTAAAAGGTGACCTGTCAATCTCACCCAATAATTGTGAAGATCAGAAACTGGAGGTGATGAACTGCAAATGGAAAGTTCGAATACAATGTGTAACCCTCCCCACACGCTCAGAACAAACAACAAAAACCCCGTAAACAAGTTTTACTTTCTCATTATTGGTTTCTGTTTCTTGTCACATTCTTTTGTGAAAAAAATGGTGTGCTTGAGCCAGCACTGCATATTGTGAATGATTTCTCTTGGAATGCACAAATATTTGTTGTGCTCTCTTTAATCCTCAGCATTTTCTGAGCAAGATTCTCTCGTGAATGCCTGCTTTTCTCAGTGACATGGAAAAAAGATCATGCGAAAATCTTTTGAGAAATATGTCTAAGTGAAGACAAATTATTCCACAGGATTATGGGTCAGTTGTTACCTTCAAGTTATAGAGAAAATGTTTTTTTAGCCAAACACTTTAAGATATGTCATATTCACTCACAACAGCCATAACACTACCGCATGATGGTGGAAAAACCTGGATGGATGTAATGGCCTACTACTTTTCCTCGCATGAGTCCAAGAGATCTGGCATTTGTTGCCACTCGATGAATCTTTGAGAACACACCATTCTTCAGTCATGGTTCACTGTTCTAGAGTTGAACAGGCATGAGTGTTGCAGAATTCCAAGGGGGAGGGGGGGAAAGAGAATGCAAAATTGGTTATATTTATTACGCTTGGGATACTTCTGTCCAGTTCTGACCATGAAACTTTCCCAACAAAGGGAGACAATACTCAGCTGTGATTAACCCTAACTGGAAAGGTGTATTGCCTCAGGATTAGAGAAATTTGAGCTTTTATTGCATTCAAAGTAGAAAATAATGTAGAAATTAATGATTGAAAGTGTTAAGATGTGGGTGTGCTGTACCTTTAAGAGAGTGAAAAGCTAGCAATGACAGCATCAAGTGTTCTCAATAAGATGCAATGTCACATGTGCTCCAGCTACTGGGATAGCTGGTTGCCCGGAAACGACAAACCAGATGCAAATTAGGCCAATCATTTTAAATTATAGCCTGAAAATTACCAAACTCCAAAAGAAACCCAATGTTCAGTTGTGTTGTATACAAGATGAAATTTAGTATACTGAGAATCTTAAAAGCTAATGACACAATTCAATGCTTTGGGGGAAATTGAACAGTTGAGAGGAGAACTGTCAAGCCAGTGATATCTGCACACTGCCCAGAAAAATAGTTCTCTCAAAAGTACCTTCATCGATCAGTAATCTGTGAAGCAGAATCCCCAAGAAAAGACAGGAAACAGAGAAAACTGAAAGCTGTCTGGTTTTGAGGAAAGTAGTTTTGTTTTGTAAATCTTAAGTGGGGACTTTATCGAGTATTATAGAGAGGAAGGTAAAAGATAGGTTCGAGTAAGACATTGTAAATAGTTTAGTTAATTATTCTCTGTTGTACTTTAAGAAATAAAGTTGTTAATTTTTACTTTAAATAGGTCTTGGCCTCTCGAATTTTCAGATTACTGCACGTCATAAATCTTTTCTGTGTTGCTGCTGTAAATTAAACAGGAGGGTTTAGCCAGTGTTGTAACAAAGGTTACATTTACAAAGGAAGGAGAAAATGTATTCATATCGAAGAATGTTGTACAGAATACATGTTCTTGATAACTCAAAAAAGGCATTTACTTCAATGTATTAATTCCTACTTGGAATCAAAGGCATTTTTCAAATTTTGCTTGTGTTTTAGTGTTAAAGGCAAAATTGGTATCAATTTCTCAACTGTTTCTAACCACTGATGATCTTCCTACTAACTAAACAGCTGCAAACAAGTGGTTTAGTTTTTCAACAGACTGCTTCTTCTTGTACATGCATTTAAATATGGAGACTTACATGCAATTTTGGCAGGTACTTTTTGAAAGCAACTAGGATGAAGTAACACATGCTGCAAATGAATAGTGTACGAAAAACAAAGGTTTCATTAAAAAAAAGACAAAAAAGGACACAATGAAGCTTACTGATGTTTCATTTTTCAATAACGCTAGAAAACATTTTGGTCCTTGCATATGACAAGAGTTCAGAAACCAGACTGTGTGGGGAAAATTTACAAGGGTTTCTTTATTTTGTTGTAATTCCAGGAGGTGGTGTTTGTCAGTTTTGGAAGGAGCATTGCGAAGATAATGGCCAGCAGCACGACTGATGTCACTCAACCTAAAGATATCCGCATGCCTCCTCCTCTTTGTCATATTCAACATCCCCCTTGATTTGTTCTGCTAATTTCCTAAGTTAGCAAGAAGAACCCTCAGCTCTTCCTTGGATATGTCCTTGGACCCTGACTATCTTGCTCAACCACAAGTAAAGCTGTATTTTAAATAAACATAATGACAACACAAGATCACTGAAGGAAAAATCTCTTGGCTGTGGCACCGATCTAGAATATATATATCCACTCGCAAGTAGACAAAACTGACAGGACTAGAATAAGAAAGCTAAATGAGAGAGAGATTGTGATCGAGCCAAAAAAAACACATTTAAAGAGGCAAGGCTGGAACTGGCCTTTTTTTCCACATCAGTAAGCAATTTACTATGAAAATGTATGTCACAAGGTTTCATATTTGATCAATTCATCCAGCTGTTTTTAATTAAACCCAGAATGCTGGAATATGATATTCCAAACCTGCAGATTAATGGTTTGTTGAAAGCAAACTCATTGCATAAGCACACTCTCCCAAAATCCTTCTGGAGCCTAACTGTTCCAGCAATTGCTTAATTATTTCAAAGTCTGCAAAAACAATGCTAAAGCAAGGAAACTGTAATAATGGTTTTCAATTATTCGTGGTGTACATTAACTTACATAAACTGGTAAATTCAATTAACTGTGAAGTTTTTTTTAAACTAAATTATGCCACACATGGGAAACCACTAATGCAAATTTCTATGAAACCACATCTTAAAATGGTTGAAGTTCCCATGCTCGTACATCTCAATTTCGTAACACAACAGGGGGTCTCTCATTTCTGAATCGATTAAACCATTGTTACACAACAAAGCAATTACACATTACTTGTTACACTGCAGGTGAAGGTAGCGTGCTGTGTCATGATGTTTTTACATGACAACAGGAAGGGTGTTAGACCTTATTACTTATGACAGTGTGATTGTTCTTTCACCAGCAAGACATCATTTCTCAAGCCCTAACACGTGCTGGTTACCACTCAGTGCCATGACAAATCATGTATTCAGACACTGGCCAGGTGCAAGTTTGAATGGCATAATGATTGGTATCTGACCGGTAACACAAGAGAAATCATGTCCCACTGCATCCTTCTGATAGACCTTGCATCAATATTGAATGTTGGCATTCACCAAACTGTGTCAGCAAGTGCTTGACAACCAAGACACCCCCAATCATCACCAGTGTTACCAGATTCTCACACAGGAGGGAGACCTGGACATTGTGCCAGTGACAAGTATAAGTGAGAGATTATTTGACAAGGAAGCATGTCACATTCAAATGGTTCATGTTGTTCAATTTTCTACCCAGTTAAATATAGGCTCTCTGGAAGAGTTTTCCTGAGTCATTTAGACTGGATTCCCTCTCCAAACTTCCAGTAAATACCAACTGTACATTTGACTTGCCCACAAATGTCCTACAGGATTCCATACAAACTTATTGTCATTGAGCAATACAAAATGACAAGCTTTGATTATGCACTTGAACTTGAGTGAACATGGCAAAAAAAAATCAGCATTACCTCAGCAAAACAGATTTCTGAACCATTCAATATCTGAAGTGTAAATCAGCAATTATCAGATTCAGCATCTAATTCAACAAATTCAAATTCTAAGCAAGATGACTCTAAACCTTTGCAGGTTCATTTCAGATCCAGGTGTGTTCCTCAACAGTAATTTGCAGCTACCAAATATTAAATATTCACTTCTGCTTGATTGCACAAGCCTTAGATTTTCTTGAGAGGCTGAGTGGGTATTCAGCATTTCTGAGCACTGTTCCAGATACTCAATTTCTTGAAGGACATCCCACTCACTCCTTTTTATGTGCAGTGTTGAAAAGGTTGTTGATTAGAGATGTTTTGTAAAAATTTGCAACTTTCAGCAACCTCCTGATTTGCAGTGTACGTGTGCAGTCATCAGGGGCTGCTGATCAAATTGGCATCTGTGGAGAGAAAGCAGATTTAACATTTCAGGTCCAGTGATGCTTCTTCAGGACTATTAGCAGCTTGGAACATATTTTCTGAAGATAGGGGGTGGGGGTTAAGGGAAAGATGAAGCGAATATAGAGACACAGCCAAAAGAGAGAGAACAGTTCAGCAGACAAAGGGATGAATATTGCTAAGATAGAGAAAAAGACCTAAATTGATAAAGACCAAAAGTTGGTGAAAAAGGGATGGGTGTGCTGAAAGCAGGCAATGTCAATGATAGGGCCAGCAGTGTGTGGATGGGTGAAGGACATAG
Organism: Chiloscyllium plagiosum; assembly: GCF_037043375.1. Taxonomy (NCBI): domain Eukaryota; kingdom Metazoa; phylum Chordata; class Chondrichthyes; order Orectolobiformes; family Hemiscylliidae; genus Chiloscyllium; species Chiloscyllium plagiosum. The sequence continues at coordinate 9,267,648 of NW_028270186.1, forward strand.
GCAAAAATGTTCAGGTTCTAAAATTATTGAATTCAATATTTAGTCCAGAAGACTGCAGAGTCCCGAAGTAGAAAATGAGACGCTGTTTTTCCAGCTTGCAGTAAGCTTCACTGATGCATTATCTAAGGCTGAAGACAAAAAATGATGGCCAGGGAACATGGTGGCATGTTAACATGGCTGCCAACATCAAGTTCTGGCATCATTTTTGTGAACAGACCATAGCTGTTCGGCAAAACAATCACATCGCCTGTGCTTCATTTCTCTCATGTAAAGCAGGCCATATTTCGAGCAGCAGATACTCTAGACTAGATTAAGTAAATGGGCTGCTGCACCTGGCAGATGTGCCTGCAGCCCTGGAGTTTAAAAAAGAATGTCCATTCTCTTGCTCCTTGGATGCTGCCTGAACCTGCTGTGCTATTCCAGCACCACACTCGCAACTCTAATCTCCAATATATGCAGTCCTCACTTTCACCTGGATATTACAAGTTCTCCAAATACATAGTAAAGTGCTGTGGGGAGTTATTGCAGGTGGAGGAGGAGTGGACAAGGGTTTCCCGGAGGGAACCGGGAACCCAGCAGACAAAATCAACAGCAAAAGGATAAATACATTAACAGAACTGGCCAGAATGTTTCATCAGTTTTCACAATGCATTGTTCTACAAGCATCGCTGACAGTTTCTTGGTTGATTTTCTCAAGACATCCATCAGGACCACCTTTTCAGTTCTCTCTGTGACAAAGATCGAAGGGTAAATGGCACAGAATGAGAACAAAAACTGAGAAATGAAAGGAAAGCAAAGAGAAACTCTAGCAAGAAACAAAGAAAGCAGAAGGAACCAGAGACACAAATAAAAAGGACCAATAATCAAGAGAGACAGCACTGGCCCAACATAATTAAATATCGTTGAGCACATTCTATCATACGAGAGGGTAAAATCCAATAAAATGACAAAACATTGGTCTGAAGCTTTGCAAGATAGCTGCATGACTGATAGATCAGCAAAACACAATTATTCATCCTGTGGTGTAGGGCTTGAAATGGTCAGATTTTGTTTAAATTACATTGAAATTGTATTTCAAAACTACTCAGCAACAGATTGACTTCGAAGAAGCCAACTGAGTTACACGTCAGAATCTAATGAACACTGACATTAGAATGATCAAAATTGGGGGCTTGTTAACCATCAGCCAATTTTGACCACAGTGTGTTGCAATTTTTAAATGTTTGCTGGGGAGAACAGACAATACATCAAAAGAGAAATATTTTTACAGAGTCTCATGTTCAAAATACATACTAAACGTGCAAATGAGTGCCTTGACTTGCATTACACATAGCTGCCTCAGATCAAGATGCTGCCTGTCAAGCATGTTCCACCATTCAGTGACATATTTCAGATATGCAACCTGAACAGCTTGTTCTGGAACAGAAATTGTGCTTATGTCCTCAAGTCAGGGTTGAACAGTTGCTCTGCTGTATTGGGATTAGTCCCAAATTTGCAATCTTTTCAAAATTTGCTAACAGATGTTTTAATTTTTTTAACGCAATAATAAGATTATTTTTAACCTGGGAATAAAGATGGCTTGTTTTCTTTAAAAAAAAGGAAAAGATAAACAGTGCATATCACCCTGGATTGCCTAACTTCCAGCATGGCCAGCCTAAAACTTGGCAAAATAACAATTCAAGAAGTAACCTGGGCCAAATGCAGAGAACTTCTCTGCATACAATAGACCATCATACACGGTTGTACTGACATTTTAAACAATCCCCTATTAACTGTTTAACAAGGCCAACCTTCTGTCATAAGAGTTTTCCAATGGGCAGATCCTCCTGAAGGGCCATCAACAATAGAGCATCTGGGATGCAGCCATTCTGCATTCTCAATTGACAACGAGCTCAGAATGGACACCAAAACAAATGAAGTCAGCCCCTCAAGCCTGCTCCATCATTCACTAAGATCATGGCTGATTTGATTGTAACCTCAACTCTTGGATCCTCTTGGTAATCAAAAGTCCATCTCCCACTGCCTTAAAAATATTTCAAGATTCTGCATCCACTGCCTTTTGATAAAGAGAATTCCCAAAGACACTCAACCCTCAGACAAAAAAAGTTGCCTCATTTCTGTTTTAAATGGGTACCTTTTATTTTTAAACCAGGACGAGATTCTCCCACAAGCAGAAATATCCATCCAACATTAACCTGAATAAGTTCCATTTTTACTTGCTTATGATATATGGGAACTCAAGGATTAAAGATCCACAATTGAAAGGACTCACTGCAGTATCAATTGCATGCCTGTCCTGTTACAGAATGAGACGGTACATCACAGTAGGAGGGGCTGGCTGACCCCAAATGGACAGAATTCCCTGGAGCCATACATGTGGATTTCACTTCCAGCCTCAGGCAAACGTGTTTTTCCTCTCTGGACGAGACTGACAGCCTTGGTCATAACCTGATTAACTGCCTCCCGTTCCCATTATCATCTTTTCCCTATCTAGTAAACCAACAATAAGAACAAAGCAAAATCCTTCTGTCTAAACCCTTATCCACTAACATACAATTGTGAAGAAAACAATAACCACTTCCTATAAGCCTTTCGCTATTTGTCACACAAAGTCAGCAATCACTCGGCACTGTAAAATTGTAATTACCTGTCTTAGACAGTGCAACAGCAAGAAGCCGTGTGACTTGTAGACCTCTATTATTCCGATAAAATATATAGCTTTCGTGTGTAGCGCAGAGATTCATCGAGGGGTGCCACCACAAGAAGGCTATGAGACTTCTTTGTTGCCACCCAGAATCTCTCCTTGGCTATCCAGAAATAAAGCATCTACTTTTGAACTGAAATTTGTGTTGTCCAAAGTTGAAAGTCAAACTTGCACAAACCCGGTCAAGTGCCCTCAGGACCTTCCATCTCCTCTGACTCGTAAACTCCAGAGGATACAAGCTTAACCTGTTCAGCGTTTCCTCATTTGTCCAGTAAACATTGTCTGAGTGGACTGAAGTCTAAACACCAATGCATCAACATTCTTCTGTAGTTATATTTACTAGTACTATACCCAATATTCCAAATGCTGTTCAATTACTCCTGTAACAGATCCCCAGTAATTGCTGACCTGAAGGGATAAACAACATTCTTTTTAATAACTTTTTGTGGAGAGACAGAGAAATAACTTTCATGATTCAACCCAAATCATCTTGCCACGTGAGGAAAGACAGCCAAAAGCTCAGTTCCAAGGGAGTAGCTTCAAGAATAGTCGGGTGAAGAGCGAAAGAGATTTTGAATCTCAAGCTAACCTCCGAGTCCGGAAAATATGTAAGGCTCAACAGTACAGAGGTCAGTGAACATTGATGTGACAAACCCAAGACTCCCATAAACCAAACAGACTGAGGTACAGCCTAAGCCGTGACCCATACCCATTTGTCTAATTATCATCAGGACTGCACAAGTTGAATCCAAGTCCATGAACAAGAAACAGCCTTTCTGAATACTGTCTTGGCTTATAAGTACAGCCTCAGGTTACACATGATTCATGAGAAATTGAACCAAAAATTAGACTAACTTTTCTCAAGCAATGCTTCATCTGAGTGCAACATGTCACAGGTCCAGTGTGAACATGTCAACTGGGCATTCAGGTACATATGACAATCAAAGTTAAAATAAAAAGTCAAAGATTCTTTGTTCATCAGCCCAGACATGTACGACAGCTGATATACCACAGCAATGCCTATCCACAGCAATTCCTCAAAATCATGTGATTTGTGGAAGAGGTCAAAAATAGATTCAAAAACCAGGCCAGTGAGGGACAATTTGCGACCAATCAAAACAATACCACAAGGTCACACCTGGTCATAATATCCTTCAAGTTCCAGCAGTCCCCAATTTCTGACAAAAAGTACTAACTCCTGACATCTAATCTATATTTGGAATTTGATCCCTGATTTTCCCAAACATATTTGAGGAAGGCCTCTTCACCAAATCTTCTAAACCAATCAGTCCAAATGTTACTCTTTTGACAGAGCCCAGAGTCTTGACAAATAACTTACAAAATTAGATACATGAACCTCGAAATCAACTGTAACCCTTCTCTTTGTCCAGTGACATGCAGATCAGATGAATCGCACGTTTGACGGAGAGAGATGGAGTTTCTGATGCTGTTTCAAGCTTTAAGGTTTGGCTGTCATGCAGAAAATCTATTGTGTAATTCAACCAAACCAAGCTGCTCAGAAGTGGTGAAGCAATTCTGATCCTCGCTCATACCCTGAAACTGGAACCAACTTTAAACTGCTGCTGGGATGCCACCAATCCATCTGATGTAAAGTATGAATTAGATCACTTGGGCAAGTGAAAAACCATAAATCACATATTAAAAATCAAAGCAACAGCAATGTAGAACCATGATTACCCATTCTTGGCGTTTTCCAAGACATAAACATGTCTAATTCTTGGAATTTGACTGATGCTTGAGAACAATATGATGAACTTTCCACTCTCAACCCACAAAGCTTGTAACATTCTCTGTCTTAATCCAAGGTGTGAAATTTTCAACAAGCAATGATCGGGACAATGCTGCCCTCTGCTGAATACTGTCAAGAAAACAAACATGCACAATGACAAAGTCGCTTCAAAGAAAAAGCAGGCTATTAATTAGAATATTCACCCATGTTTACAAAGCAGCAACAGATCTTTATGATAACTTCAAGGTACACCAGTGTTTTGTTGTTTCATTACCATTTTAACTTGAACTTTCTCATGGGAGATGGTTGAGCATAAGAAAATGTGAGAAGAATCTGATATCGTAAATTCTCCACCAAATATTAGTGCCATTTGTGAACAATGTCTCTTGATATTCCCATAAGGGGCTTAAAGACCTTGTATGTATTGTTTCCTAATCTATAATCCCATTGTGAGCTGCATTACCACGTCTATTTAAGACTTAATTTGACCTGTAACTCAATTATTCTGCTGTCAGTCATTTTATAACAGAGATCAACTGGCTTTGAATACTTTTTGCAGAACTTGCAAATCCAATGACACTAACTTGAAATCTTACTTTTTTGATAGCTATCACCTGATGTGGCCTCCTCTGTATTGGAGAGACAGGCCGCCTACTTGCAGAACGTTTCAGAGACACCTCTGGGACACCCGGACAAACCAACCCAACCACCCCGTGGCTCAACACTTCAACTCCCCCTCCCACTCCACCAAGGATATGCAGGTCCTTGGACTCCTCCATCGCCAGACCATAGCAACACGACGGTTGGAGGAAGAGTGCCTCATCTTCCGCATAGGAACCCTCCAACCACTAGGGATGAATTTAGATTTCTCCGGTTTCCTCATCTCCCCTCCCCCCACCTTGTCTCAGTCAAATCCCTCGAACTCAGCACCGCCTTCCTAACCTGCAATCTTCTTCCTGACCTCTCCGCCCCCACTCCACTTCGGCCTATCACCCTCACCTTGACCTCCTTCCACCTATCGCATTTCCAACGCCCCTCCCCCAAGTCCCTCCTCCCTACCTTTTATCTTAGCCTGCTGGACACACTTTCCTCATTCCTGAAGAAGGGCTTATGCCCGAAACGTCGAATCTCCTGTTCCCTGGATGCTGCCTGACCTGCTGCGCTTTTCCAGCAACACATTTTCAGCTCTGATCGCCAGCATCTGCAGTCCTCCAAATGATCTGACTTGTTACCTTGTCAAGAAATGGTACCTGTTCCTCTGGTATACGTTCTTCAACAAGTGGCACAGTTGATCAAGTGAACCAAACTTTGGCCTTAGGTTCTCCCAGTCTGTTGCAACCAGCTGCCAACACAAACTGATTTTAATGAAGTCCTGTTTAACTTTCAAGCATGTTAATTCGATTTCGCATCGTCTTGGCCAATGAGCATTCCCAAGGAAGCAAAGCCAGCAAAGTTTGTCTGAGGTGTAATTCTCCCTCTCCATGAAACAACTTCATTTCTTCCTAAATTCACCGAAAGCTATTTGAAGTTCCATTCTGAGCTCTCTGGTGGGAAGTCTCTTGACCCAAACCACACTTGCGTGTTTCTTAGTCTCAGCTGGAGTAGTATAGTTACAACAATTGGCCTGCTAACTGAATTGACAAAATGTCAACTGCGTTTTCTTCTCTGACCACCATCACTCCACCAGAAAGGATGCAATTACTGACCATGTGAAGACAACAACTCACAGTTGGCAATTTGAATGCAGTGAAGGTATGACCCAAAACAGAAGTAATGCCAAAGTTGGACACCAAACCACACCGGGAAATGTTCTTAGAGATAACCATAGCTAGATCACAGGGCTGGACTACAAGGAACTGAATGAAGCACAAGAGAGAATCCCACAGGGAATTTCACATTAAGATCTACACAGAAAGAGTTAATTTCTAAAACTGGAGTGGAAAAAATTGGAGATATGCACTCTGCCTGAATTGGAAGATGGGCAAAGCTCTTGAAGTATTTTAGGTCCTATGATACCAGCTGATCGGAACATTGGAAATGTCAAATCCCAGAATGAAACTAGACTTCAGGGATCCTTAAGTTTAACTTTTGCAGTTTGTTTCTCTGGTGATTAATCAGTGAAGATGAAAGCACAAAACCACAAACCTTCTTCAACAAAGACCAAATTAGTGCAGAAAAGCAAAAAGCAAAACAAAGCCTTTTACCAGAGTTAAGATTGATCCAAAAATAAATCCAAGTGTCAGCTTATTACCCAGCAATATCCTCCACAGACATTAAAACCCAGGGAGAAAACACTCCTATCTCAATCTTGATTGGTTTTCTCACTTAAGTGATGCCTTTCAACTTTCCTCCTCGGCCTCAGAACTTTTTTTTCCAAATTATCATGATGTGAACCTTTTTAACCATGTGACAACTTAAAATCCTCTGTCCAAACGGTTAGTTTGAAGGCATCACAGACTCAAACCTTTCTAAGATAGTGAAATTCTCTTCTGAAGTCAAAGCTAATCAAATGGTTTCTGATCTATTATTCCTTGTTTCTTGTAATCTCTGCAGTGTAACCATTGTATCCACTGACACCATGGGCACTGTGCAAGGCATTTGACTGGATCATATGCTTTTGTGGAAACTGAGTTTAGTTCACTATGTTGTGGACCAGGCCAGACCCCCTCAAAACATTTCCAAGAAGGTAGCCCAGACCCTAATGTTTCCATTTGTTTTAAGGTGCAAGGTGGACATTCCAGTAGTGATGCAACCAGCCCAACCACTCAGTTTTAAACAAAACAAAATTTATTTACTGACGAATGTATTAAGCATGAATAAAAGGGAACTCAATTTAGATTAACTGAAACCTATCAGAACACCAAAATCGACTCGATCGCAACTTAATGATGCTATTCCAAATACCTGCAGCATTCCCATAAACACACCCATGGCAAAAAAAATTAAAACCAAACACAGGTTCTTACAGGAGAGATGTCAGGGCGAGAGAGGATCAGCATGGAACTATTTCTTCAGGCCAACAGCAGCTTCTCTCGGTTCCCAGCTATAATTTAACCAGCAGTTACAAAGAAAACAGCTTGCTAAAACTAAATTAAACCAAACCCTGAACTGGGAGAATTGGCCACTCTCCTTTCATGATTCAAGCGTTTTTAACACTTGAAAGCTTCTTCAAGTAGGTAAACCCAGACATATTGGAACCTCCATCTTTACGAACCCTCAAAAAAAAAAAACAAGGACAACATAACCATTGTTAAAGGAGCAGCAGCATCAGAACTATAGCAAATGATCTTCTGAGCTCTTGGAAATAAAGCCGTTACTAAAGAGGAAGAATGCTGATTCTAACTGATGATCTATTTTACACCTTTTATCACATGGAGTTGGAGCATATCACAGATATGGAGAGGAATGAGACAATGGAGGAACCTGAAAAAGAGGAGTCCATCATAAAAGGAAGACATTGCCGCATTGGGTACCGATGGAAGGTTCGCAAATATAACCATGAGTAGAGAGACTATGTGAATGTTTCTGATCAGGCGCCAACTCCCATTAAGTTGCTCAAGTGCAATTCTTGACAAGTTTCCTGTCCCAGCACCAGACAATGCATGTTTCTTGCACACCATTTCACCCAGTAGATTTTGTAATTCAGAGTTGGTCAATTTGCATTATCTTCTTTGCCACATCTGCATTACTTGGTGCCTTGTTTAGGATGGGATAGTTCAGGAATGATTCTTCATACAATTTTGTCAATCGTAAATACAAATACAACCAATCATCCAGCAACAATTCTCACATTCAAAACTGGTTTACTTGAACAGTAGCTAGGAGTCTCAAAGCATTGAGTAGTTTATCCAAATTCAGACATGACAATTGCCAAAAAATACTTCCAAGATCAAAGGTTTGGCTATTTTTCCTTTTTTGTTTGACTTGGCAATATATTTTCATGCATATCGTATATGTAACAGTGCAGCACAGCAACAGGTCCTTGGGGCCACCATGTCTGTGCCATCCATGATGCCATTCTAAACTAATCCCATCTGTTTGAGACCTCCACCTGGGAGTAACTAATTCCTTCTAAACCAAGAATGGATTTAGAACAGAAAACTCCTCTGTAACTTGTGACTTGGAGAATCAAGAGTAGCAGCAGGACAGAGTACAGACTGGCCAGGTAGCAATCAAAATGCACAGCACCAATTCACCACCACTAATATGCTCATGGATTCCACCTTCACTTATCACACAATTTCTTGTTGTGCCTCTGCAAGACTTGATTGATGGTTGGTAATAGTTCACAAAGCACAGTGGCAATGTGAAGATATCACTCAGCAACCTCACTCACCAAACAAGACACCAAGTAACACAGAGGTGGCAAAGAAGATAATGCAAATTGACCAACTCTGAATTACAAAATCTACTGGGTGAAATGGAGGCAAGAAACATGGGTTGGCAGGTGCTGGTACCTCATGGAGTGAGCGCAAACTAAGCTCATTTACTGTGCTCAATTGGAACGCAAAGAACATGGCTCAAATTCACAAGTAGAGGTGCATTAATTGATGCACTAACCTATCAATATCTCCGTTCACAAATTTTGCAAAAGCCAAAATGATAAATGATCATTCATGCAGTTCATTTATAAGTGCATGACTGTTACAGAATGGTAAATAAGGCTGACAATTTGTTGATAAAAATTCATAACAATATAAATGGTCAAATCATGGCCCATGAAAATCATCTTGGATTGCATCTCTCCATGAACCTGCCTGCACCTAAATCTTCTCTGCATTCCTTTATCTGTCTTCTGAACCTGGCTTCTACAGGAACACAGACAGTAGTCACTTAAAGAGCTCCACCACAGTGCCACAGGGAAAACCCCTTGATTTTTCCTGCAGTAGCTGCTTTCAACGAATGCCAGATTTCCACTCAAAGTCTAAGTGAAGGAGTAAATGCAGGAGGGCCAGGAGGTGAGAAGAACAGAAGATGTCAAAGCACCAAATGGTCTCAATAGGTAGGGTGGCAGATTGAGTATACGTGCAGGTTTTTGAGCTCGTCGGGTGTGGTCAGGGTGCTCAGTTGGGGTTCGTGCTTTTGGCAAAGTTGTTCCAGAATGGTTTGTACCAGGGTTTAGATAAACATTACAGGGTAAGTCTAACTTCTTGTTTTGGTAGGGAATGACATTTGATCAGCAGGATCACTTGGGCAAATGATCTGTGCTTTCTCACATAAAACTAACTTTTAATCAGTCCAACATTACCTGGGTGGCTGCTCAAGGACCGGGTTTTGACTGTCCAAGCTCTCCAATTCTAATTTAGAGCCAGCGACGTTTGCAGAGGGATGTGGGAGCAAGGGAATCGCCTCTCAGAAGTTTCAGCTCCCCAGCAAAACTCATGGAAGTCAATGCAACAAGTCTTCGCCTGAATCTAACTGCTCATCTTGGCTTTTATGTCTGGTCTTGAAGAGTCAGGCGATGAGAAGATTTGGGTCAATCTGCCGTTATGGGCTGAAGGATGAAAATTGGCCAAGCCATGGGGCAGGGACCAAAGATAACAGAACGATCCTTGCAGCAAGGACGGACAGATAGACCAACCAGCTTTCACAGACACACCCAAAAATATTTTAAACAGTAATTGTTTTATTAGCAGTTCAAGTCAGTAAACCATGTTGTTTTATCAACCTTCCCTTATGGAATAAATCACAAGACCTTTATTAAACACAACAATGGTAGAGGGAAGCAAAGTACAAGAGCAGAACCTTATCAACATCAATGCCATGAAAACACAAAGTACTTTTTTCAGTAAGAATACAGCACAGAATTGGAGGAGCAAAAAAAAAAAGCCAGCAAGACAACATTTCAAAACTACAATGAGTTTCTGAGCATCAAGTCACTGCGGTCAGTTAAGTTTTCAAACTCTCCCATCTATGTATTAGAATCATGCAGTGCTAAACTCAAGCAAGCCATAAATGAACATGCTGCCAGCCCACGTAGTGTGTCCAGTCTGAAAAAAAATCAGTTCAAACAAGAAAAATACGCTTTGAGCTTCCACAGAGGAAGTCAATGGTGCAGTCTGTTGAGATTATGTAAGCAAAATGACATGATTACTGACTCCTTCGCAAGTGGACCATGTCTCAGAACAGCTGGGAAGAGATCGACAAGCGGTGCAATGATGATAGCCCATGAGCAAATGAACAACAAGCTTGGTAGTTGGACAATCACTAAAGTACTATTGTTCTGTTTTTAGGATCACTATCAGCCTTTCTCTCACATATTTAACGGTCTACATTTCTCAGTACAAATCATGCCAGTATTTTATCTATTTGCACACTTATACACAACTGTTGTATTGAAGAATTCAGATTGGTACTCATACTTGGCAAGCAAATGGTGTTCCAGATACACAGTGAAGACAACTTGTTTTTACAGCAGGCACCTCAGAGGCTGCAACCAAGTTACTATCAATGCATCTTGCCATTTTCAACCCTTGTAGTATCTATTTAGAGCTTTTTGATTCAGATTTCCAGTTTTCTTATCTATAAAATATTCCTCGAAAAACCTAACACCATATTTATCAACAGCTGCATTTTATGTAAATTCAATGAAACTATATTAAGTGCGCATTGTTGATGATAAAGGCTTCACAAACTGAAATTCAAGGTAACTGAAATATTTGCAGATTGTTACTTGCCACTGTAGAGTACAAACTGAGAGGAAGATATATTCTGTCACAGAGTGAAGATCACCAGAATTCAACTGGATTAAAACTGTCAGTGATGATAAATGATAATTCAATTTTTGTTTCCTGGAAGCAGCCTAAACTAGTCAAGTCAGCAACTGTCAAGAGACCACCTTATTCCTCTTTATGTGAGAACTTGATCACTGTTCTGCCATGCAGCTTAAGAATAAACATTGGCAAAAACTCTATTCTACAACAATCTATAATTCCAGGAAATCACTCCTATCTCCTACAAATCAGGTGGGTGCCAAAGTTCCTTCATCTCTTTAACGTTGTGCATATTTTAATGCTGTGCAGGTTTTAAGAATGGGAATATTTGTCTCTTCACTTGTTTCCTTGGCAATAATTGTAATACTGGGAAGGGGGGGTTACACAAACCTAGGATTGTTTGTCCACAGTAACCGTCACAGGCTCTCAAAAAAAAAGATGAAAAAAAAAGATGATGGCTCTGCCAACCACACCAAAATGAAGATTCATCCAAGCGTTGTGATATTTGCATGACCACCAGGAGGCATCACGATGCGTTGGCCAGTACGACGGGGTAGATTGTCGTCTACCTGTGCACCTATTGGAAAAAATGGGACAGAAAAAGTTTTAGACTTCAGAGAGTGGGATACATCAGTCAAGATATTCAATACTCACCACAGCAACCAGCATCTACCAATCCACCCACTCACTGAATGACTCAAGCATAACATATCAAAAACTTGCTCCCCGCACCACCCCCACGCCCACCCTTTTTCAGTGTTCAACGTTCTGTAGTGGAAAAACAACTTGTTAAAGTAAACATTTGTCAAGATCATACAGGATCTCAGAAACTCCAGGAAAGCTCAAGTCATCTTGGCATACAGCAAGCTGTGCAACAGCAAAGCCCAGAACTTTTGCACATTCTCCCCGTGTCTGCGTGGGTTTCCTCCGGCTGCTCCGGTTTCCTCCCACAATCCAAAAATGTGCAGGTTAGGTGAATTGACCATGCTAAATTGTCCGTAGTGTTAGGTGAAGGGATAAATGTAGGAGTATGGGTCTGGGTGGTATATGCTTCGGTGGGTCGGTGTGGACTTGTTGGGCCGAAGGGCCTGTTTCCACACTGTAAGTAATCTAATCTAATCTTTTATCCAATGCCATTTCATGCTTCAGTGAGCACTTTCTCATTGGGAGCTTTGTTTTGTTGTTGTTAACATTGCTCATCTTCAGTAAAGTGGGCACTCTTTTGATTTGTACCTTCTGCCCTCATGATCTGAGATCGAAGTGTCAACAGGTTATGTTTCGCCATTTGCAGACTCAGGCATTTTCTGGCACAGAATGAATCATGTTACAAGCAGCAATGCAATGTTCCCTTCCTAAGTAACCCAGCTTAACTCAACAATGGACAATCCAAAAACAGCACTCTATCCCTGGCCAGAACACGACTAAGAGACAGGATCAGCGAATACATTCTAAGTCAGTCTGTCTACGACAGCAGAGAGAACTGCATTTCTGGCTTACATTATAGGTCACAGACTTAAACAAAAGCAAATATAACTTACTCTACATAACTGATGCATGTCTGATTTAAACACTGATCAAGAACTAAACTGAATATAAGTATTAGATGACCTTATGAATAGTTTAAGAGGTAATAAAACAGGAAACACACATTTACCAGACAAACTGAATCCTGACTGGTGCAGGTTTCGCACTGGTGGTGCTTGCTGCTTGGCAGGTGAAGTCCGAGTCGACGAAGCAGGTGTGACAGATTTGGGCGTGACTGAAACCTCACAGACAGGACCGTCATAGAGCCCCCGGGGGACTCCTCGCAGTTCAGTTAACTAGCAGGGAGAAAATGATGATGTTTAAAAAAACCCACATGATCAAGATGTTGACATAACCAACTCTCACATGCAATACCCCAAGTGCAGTATTTGAACAAAGGTGATGAAATTAATAAAGTCAATTTCACTTGGAATGGAATTTTAAATCTCAATCTCTTTTTAGAACTTGCAATAAAGCAACTGCAAATGGAGCAGGCAGATAAGAGGAGTATTAAAATGTTATTTTCATACAGAGTGAACAACACTTGAAATTTCTCGTGCAAGCACACACGTCTCAGTTTTTGTGCGCACGCACGCATGCTTGCTGAACACAAGTAGTAAGCCTCTAAAACAATGTTTTGCACAATTCTCCCTTGCTATTATCATTCTGCCTTCAAAACTACCAAAATGTGGAAGTGATACACACTAGTTCATCTGTCATACATTAGTGTGTGGGGCAGATAAGCAAAACTTGCAACATGCATGCTCAAGGATGGGCAGACTGTACTTTGCTTGTACTTTAGAAGCATGTGTGTTTACCTTCCCCATCAGGAGTTGAGCATATCAGATTGGCTGACACACACAATGCACAACATCTTTTAAAACGTTGTGACAGGATCTTGACTGTCCAGTTGATACACCGAAATAGGCCTCAATTAAATGTCTAATCTGAAGGGCATTTTTGCATTGTGCACCCGAACAAGTCTCCAATCCAAATGTGGAATAAAACTTGACTACTCCTGTCCAAAAAATAAACAACTTTTGGGGTAAGATTCCAAATCTGAGGTTATCTTCCAGAAATCCGAAGTTATTACATTTGAACAGGGTACAATAATAAGAATGAATGATAAATAATAAAAATGTTCGAAACCTGAAACAATTCAAGTGGTGGAGAAGATGCCTGACCTGCTCAATTTCTTAAGCAATTTCTGTTTGTCTTGCCAGGGTAATAACAAATGGATTTTTCGATTACAGAGGAACCTCGATCTTCCTGATATCAATTATCCGAAGGGGATCTCAAGGTCCCGACAGAAACATTACGTCGAAGAGCTGTTTCAACCCTGATGGCATCTTTTGTTTATGGATACAACGATTAAAAACGAACTTGGTTCACCGAAATACTGCCAAAAGCAGTCCTGGACAGTTCAGGCACCGTCTCTAAACAACTGACCTCCTCTTTCTACCTCCCCACATTTACCCTGGAGTTCAACACTGGGGTGTAACCAAAACCCCTCTTCCCCAGATAATGTCTCCAACACTGTCCTGCACAGGGCAAAGGTGGAACCTGTCAAAAAGTCTGTGTTTTTTACCCCACAAAGGCAGGTGTCTTACTCTTGGTGTACAGTCCAGCTGCTGGCGAGGGGGGGGGGGGAAAGAACGTAGATGGGGGTCAGACAGTGGGTGGGGATAGACGAGGAGCGGGGTTAGGGGCAGGTGGGAGAGCACACAGAGGGTAGACCGGGGGACGTTGTTGGACGGGGTTGGGGCAGGTGGAGGGGCGCTCAGGGTTGGGGATGGGGGGCGGGATGGGAGCAGACGTGAGGGAGAAGAGCAGGGTCTCCCACACAGTGTGCTTTTGCCTCGTCTCCTGAACGGGGAGCACATTTAACAGTTAACTCCGAGCTGCAGAGGAAATCAATTAACCGAATAATCAATTACCCAAACGAAATAGTGCCCGCCCATCTCATTCGGATAATTGAGGTTCCTCTGTAGACTGAATCACAAAGCTTTGCAATGTCGGAGACATGCACTACCTTAAACAGACATCTTGGCAACAGGGCCTTCAAAGCAGGTCATGGAAAAGCCATTGTTGTTTGACAATTTAGATGACCAATTACCTTGCTCCTGGCTTTAACCCTCTTGTATACGTAGTCAGGGAATGGTTTCTTGGGGATGAAGCGTCCAGAGCCTTCAGAAGCATGCACCATGCCATCCTCATAGACAATTTTACCCTGACTTATGACAATCAAGGGTGCCCCACGACACTCCATTCCTTCAAAAATGTTGTACTCCACTGCCTGATTGCAACAAAAGAAATATAGCACAAGATCAAAGGATCATAAGTAATACAGCACAGACCTTCATACAAATCACATTAATGCTGCAAAATGCATTCTTCATCCTTGCAGCATTTTCCCTCCTCCCCTAATTCTTCCTGTGATTCAGTTCCTTGGACACAGCAGCCGTCGGCAAACATGTGGAATTGGTTGTTCACCATGTCCAAAACAGAGGAGTGAGTACTAGCAATCTTTTTGACCGCGAAAAGCAAGACAGTTGAACATGATTCAATCTTTATTCAGCATTCCTGAGCAAGAATATTTCCATTGACGGTCACAACACAGAGATCAGATGCAAGAAATGTGGTCAAATGTTGATCCTCCATATCCCAACTGCCTATGAACACCACTGACATCAGTGAAGTCTGACCAAGATAGCTTCTGGCATAGCCGCCTGAACTGTTTCTGCCATCTCCTGTACAGTGCACAAGCTTTTCTGTTTTGCCTTTTACGCATATGGTCATGCTTATGAAGTTCTAATCTTAGTCGCAAGTCTTTCTTATTGTCTCTCTATTTCAAAATTGCTTACTCACGAAACTGAGATCTGGAAAGCACTCTGACTCTCAAAGTGGTGGAGCAAGGTTTGAGTGCAGTTTTTGAGTTACAAGAGAAAGCCATCTGGGACTGATGGTAAAAGTCTATTGAACAGCTGGCACATGTCTGACAGACTTAACTGGCTACATTATTTTATGATCCTATGACAAATAAGAAAAGATTTTCACAAAAATCTCTGGGACACAAGCATTTGCTCAAAAGGAGCAAAGTCTAAAATATATCCAAGTGTGCTTTGCTTTCTGCCTCCTGGCTGAAAACGCATCTTATGGAAAAATTTCCATTAAGTCAACTACCAGATTTGAAGAGTTGGTTATCCAGTTCGTATAACCAACACAGTGAATTTCTGGGCATTTCAACAGCTTTACCAACTTAACTTTAGCGTCAACTGCAGCACATGAAATTGTGCTTAAATGATTTCTGCCGTACTAACAAAAGTTATAATCATGGGACAGAAAAAGTTCTGATTCCTGGTCAACATTTACATAGGGAGTATTTTGTCTTTTGGTGAAACTAAGACCATTACACACAATTATTTGTTTGCCCTTACAGAACCAGTGACTTGACTGCTGCATTTACTTGAACTTAAATAATCAACCTACCAGGCTATGGTTCTTTGCAGTAATTGTCTTGACAATGTCAGGGTCCCAGATCACAAGGTCTGCATCTGATCCCACGGCGATGCGTCCCTTCCTGGGATACAAGTTAAAAATCTTGGCAGCATTGGTGCTGGTCACTGCTACGAACTGATTTTCATCCATTTTACCAGATACCTATATTGTGACAAGAAACATTTGCACTGGAAAATACTGCTTGATCACTGGGGATACCACAAAGGCATCCAATCCATCATCTTAGCTTTTAACATACTCCCACTTAATCTAATTAGTGGACCACCTTATTGCAGTTATATTCCTCATTCCATGAGATAAATACCACCCTATTCAATCACTCATAAAAACAATTGTTGAGAAGGTATACAGTGATGAATGTCAATGGCAGTGGAGCACATTCTGCCTTTTAACTTGTGGAACCCTACTCTATTACTCAGCCTGGCCTTGAAGGAGCAAGCTACATCTCAGCAGTTTCTTGACAAGGTTCTTTCTTAGTTACCTTTTTTCATCATAACCTTTCATAATTCTTTACACAACCATGTAGTACTTACCACAGCTTTATCCCAAACAATGGACATCCTCTCCTCAATTCCATTCGTACCTTCAGGAATTAGGGTGAAGTCATCCTTCCCTAAAGCCTTCTGAGAGGTGTTGAATGTACAGTGTGCACTGCCAGTGACCTGCAGATCGCCACTGTAAATACAGTTTAAAAGTATATACAAGCACTAAAGGTCAACAAGGCTGCTTACTGAATCTACTCAACATACTGACAGATAAAACAATGTTATGTTTAAAAGGGCTCTCACTCTGACTGTGGTACAGGTACACAATCCTTTATCTGAAATCCGAAAAGCTTCGAAATCCAAAATTTTTTTTTGTGGAGTACGCAGCGTCATTTTGGTGTGCAAACAGGTGACCCAACTCCACACCCACTCGAACCATGTCACTTAGATGTGACGTGGCAGTGTGGCCCAGAACTGGCAGGCGTCAATTGTGTCTCAGGGCTCATACTATTCACACATGCGTCTATTTAGATAATTTTTTTTCAAAATTTTCACTGTGAAAATGTAATTTATTCCTAAAACCAAAAAGTTCTGCATTCTGAACAACAACTGGCCCAGATGGATTTCACAAAGAATTGTGTAGTACCTGTACTAAGCTATGCAGATAAATGCAATTTACGTGGGTGAAATAATTGCCCAAGACAAAGCTCCAAAGTTTCCAAATTGACTTCAGCTGCGACTTGAGTTTGAAAGAAGTGTCAATAGTTCAAATTCCAATTCCCATCAGCCAATGGGCTCACTCGACAAAAAACTTGACTCAACATTTACCTCGGCAGGAGTTAGGGCAAGGCACATCTTAACTGAATAGTACAGTGGCTCAGTGGTTAGCAAGGACCTGGCTTTGATACTAGCCTTGGGGGAACTGCCTGTGTGGAGTTTGCACATTGTCCCAACGAGTGCGTGTTTTTCCTCCGGGTGCTCCATTTTCCTCCCACAGTCCGAAGGTGTGCAGGTTAGGTGGATTGGGCATGGGAAATGCAGAGTTACAAAGATAGTTTTTTTGGGGTGGGGGGTAGATGAGTCTGGGTGGGATGTTCCTTGGAGAGTCGGACCGAACTTGTTGGCCCAAATGACCTGTTTCCACATGGTAGGGATTCTATCACTCGCCTTACTGCAGACTGAACCACCTTGACAATGACGCAAGGAAGCAGGACTTTGCAGTCATATACCACTAAGACCATTAGCAGTCGTTCAATGAAAAATACTTCCATTAAAGTCTGACATCAGAGATTCAATTCTCACTCCACACACTTCAACACAATATCTGGGCTGACAGTCATAGAAGTCTGGCTGTTCTTGTCGTCTTGGTGTCTTGTTTTAAACAAATCAACTGTCTACAGTCGACACAAATTATCCTATGACATGGTTTTGAACAAAAATGGCTGAACTGTCTCCAGTGTTCTGGATTACATTCTTAAATCAACACCACATTCAAGAGGTGACCTGCTCATCATCACAACTATCTTTGAGGGAACTTGCTGTACCTAAATTGGCTGCTGTAATTTTACATTTTGACAATAATTACATTTCAAAAGCATTTCTTTGGCTTTAAGTGGATAAATCAGCCCAAGGTTGTCAAAAATTCATACGAATGCAAACATTTCTTTCTTTCATCTTCTCAGAAGAGGAAAATAAGAGTCAATAAGCAGCAACAAGATCAGGAACGGGGACAAAGTTGGCAATATTTTTGCTCTGTCTTGGATTATTAGAGTCAGAGAGTCATAGAGATGTACAGCAGGGAAACAGAGTCTTGGGTCCAACCCGACCATGCCGACCAGGTATCACAACCCAATCTCGTCCCACCAGCCAGCAACCGGCCCATATCCCTCCAAACTCTTGCTATTCATATACACATCCAACGGCCTCTTAAATCTTGCAATTGTACCAGTTATGGCTCTGAGCAAAATATTTTGCAGGACTGTCTGATTGAAGGTTAATGCAACATTTAAGGTTAAAGAACAATCAGCAGAATAACTGGAAGAGAACATGAAAGGAGGTTTGAGTGAAGCTTTTTACCAAACACACACACTTCGTCAGTCAACAGTAGCAACTTTCAGCATTTTTACAGTGATCAATAGGCAGTTTCCTTCATCATGTATGGTATAAATCACATTTAAATTATATTCAAGCTTTAGTCTCAACAGCCAGTTGTGATAAACTCTTCATTGCCTGAGTAATTCTGATCATATTTGTTCTTCCCCTCTTAGTCAAGTCTTGCATGATATTTTAAATCTTGGCTCATTAATGATTAAGTAGAGAGCATCAAAACCCTTATTGGCCCAAATGCCTTGAATTATGGGTTTTGCTTAATTTGGTCTAATGTGTGAATACCTAACTGCTGTTGCTCAAAGTGACACTTCATCTGGATAAAACAGCAGGCGCAAGAGACTCAGGAAACAAGACCAAACATACCATGATAGCAAAGAGTTCAGATAATCTGGCGTGGTTGGATCAGGGCTCAGTGGTGGAGAAGTGACAAAAGCAGCCGCCTTAGCCCAGTTCTTGCTCCAGTAATGAGATCCATCGGTGCCCAGACTAGCAGTAATCGGTTCCCCATACACAACAGTGCCTGCCGGGAAAAAATAAAAGGCCATAGCTTTTTTTTTATTTAAGACCTGCACTGACTGAAATGTACTGCTTTAAATCCACAAACGATGAAATTTGACCTGTCTTGCATGGTACATACTCAGCTTCTTCTTGTACCAGGCACAACCAAGCACATCATGCCAGTTCCTTTTGTTCAATTCTTGGCAAGCAAGGACAAACCGGCTAGTAAGCAGCTAACCAGAGGTCATAGATTTAAAATGATCAGCGAAACAACTAGCGAATTCATGAGGAAAAATTTGTTCAGAGAGGGCTGTTCAGACATGGAATATACTGTGTGAAATGTGTTACACTTCTGAGAAACAAAACTTGCCAAATTTGTTGTCCACTTACGTACAAAATGATGGAATATGAGACAAAAGTAAACAGCTCT
Organism: Chiloscyllium plagiosum; assembly: GCF_037043375.1. NCBI lineage: Eukaryota > Metazoa > Chordata > Chondrichthyes > Orectolobiformes > Hemiscylliidae > Chiloscyllium > Chiloscyllium plagiosum. Next base: position 9,287,380 of record NW_028270186.1, read on the forward strand.
TCTAGAACAGCTTGCAGAGGTGTGACAGGCCAACTGGAATTGGAACCAGTACATATTGGGAGAACACAAAAATCCAAACTCTTGGTTGGCACAACCAGTCAGGTGCTTTTTTGTCCTTTTTTTTGACATATGGGCTCTTCTTGCAGCAAATGCACACTCTCACCCTTTGGCTTTCAAAGTCAGCATATTCCCTACAGTCAACAGGTTGATCGAGCTGTTAAGATGGCATACACTGTGTTCACTTTTATTAGTAGAGGGACCGAGTTTCGAAACCATGAGGTCATGCGGCAGCTGTACAAAACTCTGGTGCGGCCACATTTGGAGCATTGCATGTAGTTCTGGTCACCACATTATAGGAAGGATGTGGAAGCTTCAGAAAGGGTTCAGAGGAGATTTACTAGGATGGGGGCAGGGGATGGCATGAGGTCTTAGGAAGAAATGTTGAGGGACTTGAGGCTGTTTTTAATAAGAGGCAAGAAGGTTGAGAGGTGATTTAATTGAAACATGTAAGATAATCAGAGGGTTAGATGGGGTGGACAGTCACAGCCTTTTTCCTAGGATGGTGATGGCTAGCTCAAGGGAACATAGCTTCAAATTGAGAGGTGCTAGATATTGGACAGATGTCAGAGGTACTTTGTTTACTCACAGAGGAGTAGGGGCATGGAACACACTGCCTGCAATAGTTGTAGACTTGCCAACTTTATGGGCATTTGAATGGTCATTGAATAGGCATATGTAGGAGAATGGAATAATGTCGGTTAGATGGGCTTCAGATTGTGCCACCCTGTATTGTGGCAGTATAGGACCAAAGGGCCTATACTGCACTGTAATGTTCTATGTTCTATATCAGTGAAGTGTTGTCATCCATCAAGGGTGGACTTTTTTTCCAGTATACTTAATTTTTACATCATACCTGAATTTTTACTTTTAATATATGACCTGAAAATGACAAAAAGATTCCACGGCCAGTCTTAGGTACCTGTGACTCTAAAACACAAACTCTAACATTTGTCTTTAATATAGTGCATGACTTTCAAATGTGGGAACACAATCCAAGGTTCATGAGCTCTGCAAAACTGTTCAGAACCAATTTCTTCTTTAACTGAGTCAATTCAAAATGCTGTCATCTACTGGTGCTGATTGCTTTGTTAATTTGTGACTCAAACATGTACGAAAATGTATTAAAGGCATCAGTTTGAGGTTATAACGTGCAGTCTAACGAAAAGCACTAAATGAAGGGTGGCTCAGTGGTTTGTACTATTGCTTTAGAATGCCAGGGACCCAGTTTTGGTACAAACCTTGGCAAGTGTGTGTGTGGAGTTTGCACATTCTCCGAGAGTCTTGATGGTTTTGTCCACATGTTCTGGTTTCCTCACACAGTCCAAATATATGCAGTTGAGATGGACTGGCCATGCGAAACTGCTGAGTGTCCAGCTATATGCGAGCTCGGTGGATTAGCCATGGGAAATGCAGGGAAACAAGGGTAGGGGAACAGGTATGGGCGGGATGCTTTTCAGAAGGGCAGTGTCCCAAATGGCCTGGTTCCACACAGTGGATTCTAAAATAAGGAACAAGGAATTCTCCTTTTGTGCGGGCCAACATTGAGTCACAGTATTTATCCAAACCCAGATGAATTGATCATTAATCTTGGGTGCTGGGTTTCGGAGAATGACAGCCACAAGGCTCTTCAAAAGACTTGTGAATTTGGATGTTAACGTATTATTGGGAATTTTTCTCAAATTATAATCATATTCAAAAAACTGCTCATTTAAGCACTGCTGTTCAATACAATCCCAATTTTTTATTCAAAAGACAGGCACTGCAGTATCAAGGGCTACCAGCCAGATATATAACCCATCAATTGGAGTAACAATGCCTGTCGCCCCAAACACCAGGGAAAATGACGAATTCACATGGAAATGACTCTGCTCGATCTTTTTAACTCCGGAATTGTACAGCATCAGAGAAGCAATAGGCTTAAGATCAGTGAAAATCCAGCAAACAGGAGTGGAAGAATATGTTCCAGGCTCAAAAGGAAGACTTAAAAGTCAGTTATATAGCATGGAAACAAACCCTCTGGTTCAACTCTTCCGTGCCAAACGGAAATCATAAATTGATCGGGACCCATTTGCCACCATTTGGCACACATCCCTCTAAACCCATCGTGTTCATGTACCCATCCAAATGCCTTTTAAAATTATGAACATACCCACTTCGACCACTTCCTGTGGCATTTTGATCCATGCATGCACCATGCTGTGTGTGAACAAGTTAACCCTTTGGTCACTTTTAAATCTTAACCCCTCTCACTTGAAACCTATGCCCTCTCGTTTTGTTCCACTTACCTTTCTTCCTGGCTTGGGCAATAATATCTGCAGCAGTTTTACTCATCACTTTCGTTACATAGAGGGGGCAGTTGGTTTGATTCGCAATAGTGATGGCCCGGTTTACTGCTTCTGCTTCAACCTGCCAAGAGGGAAATATTATGGATGAGGTAGGGGGAAAAACTTCAAAGAATTGAGTGCTACCCACCTCTAACTAAATACCAGTTTAAAAAAAACTTCAATAAACAAGCAACACATCATTTCATTCAGTGCTTCTATTCACTCCATTGTACAAGCTGTCAATATTGCAAACCTCAATTCTCTCAGGTTCCAAAATAAAAACTCCTGCATGGTTCTATTTTAGACCAGTTTAAGTTAGTAATAGTTTCTACCTTGTTGCAACTCAGGATTCATTCTGTTGTGCAACATGTTTGATCATTATGGCAAGTATTTGAAGAGCTGGAGAGCGGTTTCTTGGAGAATGGGAAGTTGAGGGCTATCAGGAGTGGAGGCTGGAGACAGATCAGCCATGATCTTAGACAATGGCAGGGCAGGCATGAGGGGCCAAAACGCTTACTCTGATCAGAATACTGATGTCGTCATTGTTAACACTACATTTGAATGCCTTCTAAACCAGGCTTATTTTTCTCCCCTGACTGGGGAGTCATGAACTAGAAGACACTGATTTCAGACAAAATTCAAAAGAAATTTACTTGCTGAAAAGTTTGAGGACAGCTGGAACTGACAACCGGAAGCTGCAGATTCAAACCACTACAAATGCCGGAGGAAAGATCACAGAAGCGCTTCACACGAGGGTCCCAAGCACTGAGGATGTCACCAAGACAGGGGACGAAACGCTTGCAACACAAATTCCCAGCTCGGCAAACAGAACCACAACAACAAGCACCCGAGCTACAAATCTTGTCACAAACTTGGAGTTTGAGGATTCTCGGAATCTACTATGTTTCTTGACCTAATTTAAAACCAGAAAAGCCTGATTTTGAATACACAGAGAATTATGGACATGGGGTGAGGGCAATGTAGTCAAGTCTAAGTAGATCATTCATATTTTTTGTTGAATGGTGGAGCAATTACATGTCAGACTGACTTCCTCTGACAATGACTCCTTACACGACATAAATGAACTCTCTTTTCTGTAATGAGGATAGATTTAGTGGATGGCTGTGCATGACATGAATTTGCGGGATTAAGTTCAATCTTGAAATCCTTCTTAAAGCAAGATCATTACACGTGTTACCCAATGTTTAACTTCAATAACTTAATTATACTTATTCATCAAGCATTACATGTTTAATTCCTACGGTCTTAACCACAAGCACTTGAAGAGAAATCAGTGTTGTCTTCCACCCAGAAAAAACACAATTCACAGTAGCAGTCAACAGACAGTAATTTTACCTGGTCATTCATGGTCTGTGGGCAGCACTAGCTGGACCAGTATATACCACCTACTCTGTGTTGCCTTTGAGATGGTGATGGTGAGCTGCCTTCTTGAATTGTTACAGGTAATTTGTTATAGGATCATTCCACAAGATCATTTGTACAGGCACCACAGTGCCATTGGGGAGCTCCAGAATTTTGACCAAGTGATATTAAAAGAACAATACATTTCCAAATCTGAAAAATAAGTGACTTGAAGAAAATGTTCCCATCTTTACACTGCTGCAACTCAGCATCTGTGGTTTGTGCATCTGGTGTTTGCCAAGTGGGCTATTTCACTCTGGATGGTGTCAAACCTAAAACCATAAGCAAACAGGAACAGGCTGTTTAGCTTAAGCCTGCTCTGTCATTCAATCGGATAGAATCACAGCTGATCCTATGACCCTTTCCCCATGACTTAATTCCCCAACCGATCAAGAATCACTCAGCCTTAAAGCAGACAAGTTCTCTGCTTCCACAGCTCTCTGTGGCAAGGAAGTCCAAAGTCACCCAACTTTCAGAGAGGAAACCCCTGCTCACATCAGCCTTTATTGGGCAACCATTCCCCAAGCCTCTTAAGAATATTAAATGCAATCAACTTTCATTCGGCAAAACCGCAGTCAAGAGAGTCCCAACCTGCATAGTTTTTGCTCATAATTCCTCTATTCCAGGAACAACTGAGTGCCTCGAACAAAGTAATATCTTTCCTTCAAGAAAGGGATCAAAACAGCACACACGAATCTTGATGTGGTCTCACCAGCACCTTGTCCATTTGCATTAAGGCTTACCCACTCAAACTCCAGCCCCTTGAAGGGCCAACATTCCATTCGCCTTCCTGATTGTCTAAGCCTGTGTGCAAGCTTTACATTTCAAGTCCTTTTGCATTGCAGCTTTCTGTGGTTCTTCTCAATTTGAATAACATTCTGTTCTGGTGTTCTCCCTTCCAAAATGAACTTCACAGTGATTTGCTTGCTCCTTGTCATTTTAAAATATGCTAAGTAGTTGCAGTCCCAGCACTGATCCCTGAGTAACCCTGCTGGCGACAGATTGCTAACCTGAAAAAGAACCACTCGTCTCTACTGCTGGTTCATGCCCATGAGCCAATTCTCTATCCACAGCAACATATGACATTCAACGGCATTGCCTGTTATCATCAGACTTAACCTTTTGTGGAGGTTTACAGACCCTTCAACCTAATTTGTTCATGCTGACCAGGTTTTCCAAACTGAACTGGTCTCATTTAGAATCAAAGACATGTACAGCACAGAAAGAGACGTTTCGGTCCAACTAATCCATGCCAATCACATATCCTAAATTAATTTTGTCCCATTTTCCAGCACTTGGTCCATATTCCTCTAAACCCTTCCTATTCATATACCCATCCAGAACGCTGTATTTGTACCAGCCTCCACCACTTCCTCTGGCAGCTCATTCCATATATGCACCACCATCTGCATGAAAAGGTCACCCCTTAGGTCCCTTTGAAATCGTTCCCCTCTTACCGTAAACCTACGCCCTCCAGTTCTGGACTCTCCCACCCCAGAGAAAAGACCTTGTCTATTTACAGTCCCTCATGCCCCTCATGATTTTATAAACCTCTATAACTTCACCTCTCAATCTCTGATGTTCCAGGGAAAAAGCCCTTCATTTGGCCAATATCCTTCTCCATCTTTGCTATCATGACCCGGTACAAATGTCTTTTAAGTGTTCTAAGTGTACTTGCCTCTACCATTCCTCTAGTAAATCGTTTTATATATGCACCACACACAAAGTGTGAAAAAAATTGTCCCATAAGTCCCTTCCAAATCTTTCCCTCTCGCCTTAAATCTATGCCCTCCAAGCCCTGGAAAAGCCTTGGCTATTCACCTAATCTATGTCGTTCTTGATTTTATAAATCTCGATAAAGGACACCCCTCAGCCTCCTACAATGCAGGAGAACCAGTCCCAGTTTATCCAGCCTCTGCTTCTAATTCAAACCTTCTAATCGCAGTAATATCCTTGTTCCTTTTGTCGCATACTTTAACAAATGCCTTCTCTAAATCTAAATACAACCAATGTACAGTTTCGCCTTAAGAATGCTGGTTGAAACTCTTGGAAAACTCGAATACATTCAGCAATGGTGATGCCACATCCCTCACTCAAAACACTACTTTATGTGCAAGCAGCTAACTCCATAAACCTTGGCTGAGGTCACTGCCAGGACAAACAGGGGTTTTATAAGTGCAATACCTTTGAGAACTCATCTGAATTAACATGATATTTTAATTACTAAAAGATCATAAGAACTATCTTTGTTTAAAATGTCAAAATTTTGATGGTCAAGCTATTTGGTCATAAACTGTTATACATATGGTACAAGGTCCCAATATAGAACTCCATTTGTAGAGAGTCATTAACTAATGGCTGAATTCAGAATACAAATGGAAAAATAACAGCACACCACATATCTGAGCAAGGACTGTGCACCATCTGTTCCATTCTGTCATACCAAACTGCTAGACTATCATGTGGCACCATGAGTTTAAGCAAACATGCCATCCTAAATGGAGGCTAAATTGTAATCCTCTTACCTCCTCTGGCCTACTCAGAACATGGCCTTCAGGTCCAGTGATACCCAGTCCAAGAATCCTCTGTTGTTCCTGTAATGCAGTGTGATAGTTAGGGTACAGAACCACCAAGAAACAACCCTAAGAGGATAATGAACAGAAAGAAAATGATCCACTTCTCATTTCAGAACAGTAAGGAGGAGCCAAGTCAAATGTAAGGGGCCAAACCTGCACAGAAAGCTTAAGCAGTAAGCAAACCAACATTTCAAGGTCTCTCAGTTAGATAATGGTAAAATATTATTGTAATCTGAAACTGATGGCAATTGGTGTTCTGTATATTCCTGTCAAGCACAGCAATGATGGGTGATCTGGACCTGATGCCACTACGACTCAGGCAGCAAAATGTTCCATGACTTCAAAATCATTGACAGGAGAATGTTAGAACATGGTGACTTCAAATCATCACATGAGGATGAACCAAATTATGGATGGGGGTTTTAGCAATAGGTAAGACGAGCTTGGAGCGGAGTCAACTCACGCTACAGAGATGAACAGCCTTCACAAGAGCATGTAATCATCTGAAGCTCATCTCAGAATTAATAGTGACATGGAGAAACTGAGTATTGTGCAGTCTTGGGAAATTCCAGGAACAGGACTGGAATCAAAGGCTAAGGAGCAGAGCTTGTCGACTATGAAGGCAAGCATTGTTGGATTAAGCACAAGAAACCTCAGCCAGTTTATATGTTCAGAAAAATGTCATGTCGATGTTCACTATTCTAACGATGCTGCATTCTTCCAAGTAAGGGAGCCTCCTTCTTGACATCAAATGACTTCAATTACTTACAAACTTCATTTGTTGTTTTGGTTGAAATATTATGAGCATCAGCAGTTTCACTATTTTGGATACTTTGGCTTGGCAGTCAGACATTTCAGCTTGGAGAAGTGGGGGCTGGAGATGCTGGAGATCAGAGTTGAGAGTGTGGTCCTGGAAAAGCATAGGTCAGGGAGCAGTTGAGCTCCTCAATTGCTGCCTGACCTGCTGTGCTTTTCCAGCACCACAGTCTTGAGTCAGACATTTCGGTCAGAACTTAAGTTGGTGTCTTTGAATTTTGTTTGTTTTGTTGAGCACAAATGCAGTTTTCTTTTACCAAAGGCTAGTTAGCTCACGTGGAAACAATTCAAGCTCGTCCTACTTCAGTCAAGTCTTCAAAATGTACATGCAAACATACTTTTAAAAATGACACCACAAACTGTAGAGTTGGTTTTCAGATATTTCAATTGATCTGGAGCCACAAAAACTGTTCTGAATAAAAGCACCAAAAAGCATTGTTTGTTATTCATGACATGAAACTTAGTCACTGGTGTCAAGTCATGGGATCACTTCCTGCTGTGCAATTCAAGCTAGTTCTGAAAGCAGAGGCAAAGTTGATGTTGCAGTGAATGGCACACCAGGCTCAATGGGCTCAGGGCCTTCCTTACACCTGCTCTCATGTTCCTATCAATCAGATCATGGGAAACCAAAACTCTGATTCACTGGAAGTCACATTTTAACAGAAAATCAACTTAAATTCACATCATCCTGGTTGTATTTCAATGTAAATTCAAAATCTCAAACACAGACTGCTTAACTCAGCATGCTGCAAAAAGGTGAACCCCCTGAAAGTAATGGACCCATTTTGTTATTTCTCCCTCAATTCAGTTTCAGAATGTTTTTGACTTGTGGTAGCCCTGCACCTGCATTACCTCAGCAATAATGTCACCATTCTCAGCATGAACTTGAGCAACGGCACCCATATCACGAATTGCACTTAGGGCCTCATACATCTGTGGGTAAATCAAAGACCAACAAGGAAAATTAGTTATAAACCAAACAAGAAAGTACATTGTTCCATCCAGTACGGTCATATTATTATCGCCTTACCTGGGCATCAGAGAGTTGGTAACGGTCTTTGTAAGCCATGTACAGAAGGAATGAATTTACACCTGATGGATAAAATTGGAAATGTTTAGCAGTGTTTTGCTCAGCTTTTTGGATAATGCATGTTTATTATGCAATGAAAAATGATTTCTGGGCCACTATATGATAAAAACCATTTTAATGGAGACCCTTCAGATGCAGGTGGCTCCATGTGTTTTGCACTGCTGCCTCACAGCACCAGGATCTGGGCTCAATTTCAGCCCTGGATGACTGTCTGTGTGGAAACTGCATGTTCTCCCCATATCTGTCTGGGTTTCCACCAAGTGATCTGGTTTCATCGCACAGTCCAAAGATGTGTAAATTTGGCCATGCAGAAATGGCTCACAGTGGTCAGGGATATGTTGCTTAAGTGACAAAGCCAGGATAAATGTGGGGTTATATGTGTGCAGTCACGAGCTGGGTCTAGATGGGATGTCCTTCAGAGGGTCAGTGGGGACTCTGGGCCAAATGGCCTCTTACTGCACTGTAGGGATTCTAGGATTCAATACAGACTGAGATGGCCGAAGAGACAGACTCAAATGCTTGACCATTTTTCAAAATTAATGTGGAATAATCCAAGGCCTAGTCCCAAGCACAAAGCTGAATGAAACATAGACAATTAAACTTTTCAATTGGTAACAATCAATCACAGATTGCAGCACCAAACACAGCAGTATATACGTCCACTGAGTCATTAAAGGAGCTCAAGAACTATTTTGTAAAAATCATTGATCCAGATTTAACACATTTGCAACTATTTCATAATATGACCTTACCGTGCTCCTTCACCAAGAAATCCATCTCTTCTTGAAGGCCTTTATACCATTCTGTGACATCAACATGCAATGAGTAGTCACAGCAGGACTTGTTGTCTGCCCATTCTCTCCACTGTTCGAAAGCAGTGATCAAACTGATTCCAGGCTCTGCCAACACATGGTCAACTGAAATGAACAACAAAGTTACAAAATTGCCTGGAAGGGAAATATGATTTTCCATATTCCTTTCAAAATTGCAAATCTGCATTCTGGATGCACAGACTCACTTGATGGAAACATAACAACAGGTGCAGCAGTTAACAACTGTCCAAATGAAAGGAACAGCTTTGTAGTTTTGAAGATAGTCACAAGTTTGGAAGAGAAATTGGTTCCAATGTTGTGTTCTTCATTCATAAGAAGGACTCCCAAACTGATACAGGACCATATATTTTTCCAACTACTCCAGTAAGAAAGACTGAAATCATGAACTTGGCGTGTATCTGGTCAGATTATGCTGAATGGTACGACCACCAGTTGGATTTACAAACTAATCACTGGTTTGAGACGTTAAGTTTCAATTTTGCCACATCTTACATTGAAGTGAATTAACTTCCATGCCCTTTCCACATGCTCTAATAACGACATTAGAACTTCTTCTGAGGAACTGTGTCATGTTTCTTCAACTCGTTAAGCTGTTAACCTTGGATGGCAAAATTAATTTCGTCCAGAAAGGTTGGAAATCATTTTCTTGCATTATCAGATTCTTGCCCCCACCCCACCTGGTGCGGACTACTGCATGTTATTTACTCATTTGCATTACATGTGAAACGGTCCTGGATGATGGACCCTTGTCACACTGGACAGCACCAGTGAGGTGAGAAAACAGTTAACAGGATCAGGTAACAGAGGAACTTAAGAATAGTGACTGGGAGATGTAGACAGTTGAGCAAAGCAGCAGTTAAACTGCACATATCAGACAGGTCCACAACTCAACTGCCAGAGTGTGCCACATAACTTGCCTGTTTATATGTCACTCGAGGTTCTTTCATTAGACTCTGCTGTGAGGTTAACAAAAAAAAATTAGACTATCTTGATTATGAGCCAGCAGCTCCTGTGAAGAACACATGGCAACTATCACATAGCTTGCTGGTTCTCACCGCCTATCCAAATTAAGAAAATGCCAGAATGGTGGCCATTAAGTGAAAACAGCATTCCAGAATATTTCATTGAGAAAGTTGCAGGGATGGGGAAGAGAAAGAAAAATCCTTAAGAAAATGCAATCAGTTGATTTGAGTCAAATTGTTGAAAACATTTGGAATTTCCAAATGAAAAAGATCAGTTTGGTAAACATACGTAATATTGTGCATAAGTCACAGTCATACAAGCGGACAGCACAGAAACAGACTCCTCAGTAGACCTTATCCATGCCGACCATCTAATCTAGGTCCATTTGCTAGCACCTGGCCCATATCCCTCTAAACCCTTCCTATTCATACATCTATCCGGATACCTTTTAAATCCATCACCTCCTCCGGCAACACATTCCATAGCCGCACCACCCTCTGCATGCAAAAGTTGCCCCTTAGGTCACTTATAAACTTTTCTCCCCTCACCCTAAACCTATGTTTCCAGTTCTGGACCCCCTAACCACAAGAACTAGTCTATTTACCCCGAGCATGCCCCTCATGATTTCATAAATCTGGAGAAGGCCACCACTCAGCCTCCAATGCTCCAGGGAAATCAGCCTCAGCCTATTCTGAAGGGGTGAGCACAGGTAGGGACAAACACTCAGTGCATTCTGTTAATGCTGTAAACTGGCCACCATAAGTACGCAAAAGCAAATCACAGAGTTTTTACTTCTTCCTGTTGGGGCATGCAGTAAAGGCTGAATATGATGTGACTGCTAAGCTGGCAAACCTGAAGTAGAGTAATTATTGCTAAACTTCAATGGCTCAGACCAATGGAGAATGCAGTGTCCTTCTCCAGAGCTTTTTAGCATTAGACTGGATTCAGTACTACAATCTCACACAATACTTGCAGAATGAAGCAACAAAAGAACCTCAATACCACATTAGTCCCCGGTATCAGTACTGGCACTAAAGGAAAAACAATAGTTTAGAAAGAATTAACTGTCCAAAAATGCACCTTTTTTAACAATAATTTTCGTGCATACCAAAAGATTTTTGAAGTAAATGACAGAAAAGGCTACATGAACTGGCTGAGAGTGAGGCAGGTCGAAGAATCCAAGAGATGGGGTTGCAGCAGCCTCAGCTCCGATCCTTACCCAACAGGTTCAAGACCTTTGTTCCGTGTGTGGATGCAAATGGAGACTGCAGGGAGGATAAGCCAACTGACCACCGACGGTGAAGGGAGCCATTCAAGTGTGGGGAGAGAAATATTGCTGTAATTGGAGATAGTATAGTTCGAGGTATGAACACTGTTCTGTGACCAGGATCAAGAGTTTTTAAGGTTGCGTTGCCTGCCTGGTGCTCAGGTTTGGGATATCTCATCTGGGCTGCAGAGGAATTTGGAGTGGGACAGGAAAGATCTAGTGGTTATGATCCATGTAGGTACCAATAACATAGATAAAACCAGGGCTGAGGTTATGCTCAGGGAGGAGGAACAACTTGGAGATAAATGAACAAGCAGAACCAACAAGATACTCTCTGCAGTACCACCTGAGCTAATTGGCACAGGTCAATTAGATTAATCAGGTCCAAGCATGGCTCAAAGACTGGTGTGGGAGAAATGGGTGTGAATTAATGGGACATTGGCACACGCACAAGGCAAGAAGGGACCTGTTCAAATGGGATGGTCTTCGTTTGAACCCTGCTGGGACCAAAGTCCTCACAAATCACATAACTAGGTCTGTAGACAGGGTTTCAAATGAAATTGTGTGAGTGAGAGAGGGAGTGAGAGAGGGAGTGAGAGAGGGAGTGAGAGGGGGAGTGAGAGGGGGAGTGAGAGGGGGAGTGAGAGGGGGAGTGAGAGGGGGAGTGAGAGGGGGAGTGAGAGGGGGAGTGAGAGGGGGAGTGAGAGGGGGAGTGAGAGGGGGAGTGAGAGGGGGAGTGAGAGGGGGAGTGAGAGGGGGAGTGAGAGGGGGAGTGAGAGGGGGAGTGAGAGGGGGAGTGAGAGGGGGAGTGAGAGGGGGAGTGAGAGGGGGAGTGAGAGGGGGAGTGAGAGGGGGAGTGAGAGGGGGAGTGAGAGGGGGAGTGAGAGGGGGAGTGAGAGGGGGAGTGAGAGGGGGAGTGAGAGGGGGAGTGAGAGGGGGAGTGAGAGGGGGAGTGAGAGGGGGAGTGAGAGGGGGAGTGAGAGGGGGAGTGAGAGGGGGAGTGAGAGGGGGAGTGAGAGGGGGAGTGAGAGGGGGAGTGAGAGGGGGAGTGAGAGGGGGAGTGAGAGGGGGAGTGAGAGGGGGAGTGAGAGGGGGAGTGAGAGGGGGAGTGAGAGGGGGAGTGAGAGGGGGAGTGAGAGGGGGAGTGAGAGGGGGAGTGAGAGGGGGAGTGAGAGGGGGAGTGAGAGGGGGAGTGAGAGGGGGAGTGAGAGGGGGAGTGAGAGGGGGAGTGAGAGGGGGAGTGAGAGGGGGAGTGAGAGGGGGAGTGAGAGGGGGAGTGAGAGGGGGAGTGAGAGGGGGAGTGAGAGGGGGAGTGAGAGGGGGAGTGAGAGGGGGAGTGAGAGGGGGAGTGAGAGGGGGAGTGAGAGGGGGAGTGAGAGGGGGAGTGAGAGGGGAGTGAGAGGGGAGTGAGAGAGGAGTGAGAGAGGAGTGAGAGAGGAGTGAGAGAGGAGTGAGAGAGGAGTGAGAGAGGAGTGAGAGAGGAGTGAGAGAGGAGTGAGAGAGGAGTGAGAGAGGAGTGAGAGAGGAGTGAGAGAGGAGTGAGAGAGGAGTGAGAGAGGAGTGAGAGAGGAGTGAGAGAGGAGTGAGAGAGGAGTGAGAGAGGAGTGAGAGAGGAGTGAGAGAGGAGTGAGAGAGGAGTGAGAGAGGAGTGAGAGAGGAGTGAGAGAGGAGTGAGAGAGGAGTGAGAGAGAGAGTGAGAGAGAGAGTGAGAGAGAGAGTGAGAGAGAGAGTGAGTGAGTGAGTGAGTGAGAGTGAGTGCGTGCGAGAGTGAGAGCGCTATAAGGAAAATTAGAAACGAGAAATTCAGACTGCAGAATTCAGAAGAGGTTATTAAAATCTCCAGCACAGACACAAATAGGACAGAGTGTATGGAAAGGGTTAGCAATCAAACTTCAGTCACACTGAAGAACTAAAGACAATGAGAAGAGAGATGGCTAATACAGGACTGAAGATGTTACTTCTGAATGCACATAGTATCGGAATAAGGCAAATAAGCTTGTGGATCAAAACTGGAAGGTATGACCTGGTGGACATCATGGTTGCAAGGGGATCAGGTTTGGGAGCTGAATATTCCAAGATAAACATCCTATTGAAGAGATAGGCAAGTGGGTAGAGGAGGGTAGAACTGCCCTATTAATAAGACATGAACTTAAATCAATAGTTAGAAACGAAGTCGGGTGAGATGGTGCAGAATGTGTGGGGAGACATAAAAGGTGACAAAACCATAGTTGGAGTTCTGTACAGGCCTCCAAATAGTAGTCAGGAGCTGGGGCGCAAGATACACTACAACATAGTAAAGATGTGTGGTAAAGGCAAAGTTACAGTGATCATGGGAGATTACAATATGCAAATAGACTGGGAAAATCAGGTTGGGAGTGGATTGCAAGAAAAGGAATTTGGGCAATGTCTACGAGATGTCTTTTTGGAGCAACTTGTGGTGGAGCCCTTGCGGAACAGGCAATGCTGGATTTAGAGTTGTGCAATGAGGCAGACTTGCTAAGGGAGCTTAAGGTGAAGGAATCGTTAGGAGGCAGTGATCATAACATGATAAAAATTACTCTGCAATTTGAGAGGAGAAGATAGAATCAGAAGTAATGGTACTACAGCTGAATAAAAGCATGAACCATGAAGGAGGAGCCGGGTAGAACTGGCTGGGAGAGGAGCCTAGCTACAAAGACAGTGGAACAGCAATGGCAGCAATTTCTGGGAATAATTCAGGAGGCAGCAGAGATTCATCCTGAGGAAGATGCAGCATGGTACAGGGACAACCATGGCAAAACAGAAATCATATAATGTGACGAAGAGCAGTGGGAAACCAGAAGATTTGGAAGCTTACAAAGACCACTGACCGAAACAAAAATAAGGAGGAAGATTACATAGGAGGGTAAGCTAGCCAATAACAAAGGAAGACTGGAAGGAGTTTCTTTCGATATATAAAGGGCAAAATAGAGAGACAGATAGACGTTGAGCCACTGGGGAGATAGTAGTGGGGAACAAAGCTGAGGATTTGAATAATTACTTTGCATCAGTCTTCACAGTGGAAGACGCGAGTAATACCCCAAAAATTCCAGAAAGTGAGGGGGCAGAGCTGAATATGGTGGTCATCAGAAAAGAGAAGCTGCCAGAAAAGTTGAATGGCCTCAAGGTGGTTAATCACCTGGACCAAATTGACCACACCCCAGAGTTCTAAGGGAGATAGCAGAGGCATTACTGCTGATCTTTCAGGAATCGTGAGAATCCGGGACGGTCCCAGAGGACTGGACAATCACTCACAAGACACCTCTTTTTAAAATGGACTAAGGCAAAAGACCGAAAACCACAGACCTATTATAGCCTGACCTCAGTCGTGGGTAAAATCCTGGAATCCATTGTGAAGAATGAGATTTCTGAACACTTGGAAGTATATGGTAAAAATAGGGCAAAGTCAGCATGGTTTCATCAAGGGGAGGTCATGCCTGAGAAATCTGGCAGAATTCTTTGAGGAAGTCACCAGCAGGTTAGACCAAGGAGAGCCAATGGAGGTTATCTACATGGACTTCAAGAAGCCTTTTGACAAGGTGTCACACAGGAGACTCCTGAGTAATGTGAGGTTCCACTGTGTCAGAGGCAAGGTGCTCGAATGGACTCAAGCTTGGCTGTCAGGCATCAAGCAGAGTGGGGGGTGAAATGGTCCTTCTCAGGATGGCAGCCGGTGGCAAGTGATGTTCCGCAAGGCTCAGTGTTGGTACCATAACTTTTCAGTTGAAACATTAACAATCAAGATTAAGGAACTGAGGGCATTCTGGCTAAGTTTGCAGATGATACAAAGACAGGTAGAAATACATGGAGCATTGAAGAGGCGGAGAGGCTGCAGAAGGATTTGGATATGTTCAGACAGTGGGCAAAGATGTGACAGATGGAGTACAACATGGCCAAGTGCAAGGTCATGTACTTTAGTAAGAACAACAGAAGCATGAACTATTTTCTAAACGAGGAGACAATTCAGAAGTCGGAAGTGCAAAGAGACTTGGGATTTCTAGTCTAGGATTCTCTCAAAGTAAACTTGCAGGTTGAGTCAGTAGTTCAGAAGGCAATGGCGGCATTTATTTTGAGAGGACTTGAATATAAAATCAGAGATGTACTTCTGAGGCACTAAAAGGCTCTGGTCAGAGCAAATTTGGAGAATTGTGCAGTTTTGGGCCCAATACCCCAAGAAAGATGCATGGTTCTGGAGTGCGTTCATAGAAGGTTCACGAGAATGGACCCTGGAATGAGAAACCGAACTTATGAGGCATGTTTGAGGTCTCTGGGTCGATATTCAATAGAGTTTAGAAGGATGAAGAGGGATCTAACAGAAACATGAACACACTGAATGGCATCGATAGAGTGGATGTTGGGAAGATGTTTCCATTGATAGGAGAGACTAGGACCTGAGGGCACAGCCTTCGAGTGAAGGGAAAACCTTTTTGAATTGACATAAGGAGAAACTGCTTCAGCAAAAGAGTGATACATCAATGGAATTAATTGCCACAGAAGGCTGTGGATGCCAGGTGATTGAGTATACTTAAGACTGAGACAGATGATCCCCTTGATCCTCAAGAACCTAAGAGTAAAAGGGAAAAAGCAGAAGAATGGGGTTGAGAAACTTATCAGCCATCATTGAATGGTAGAGCAGACTCGATGGCTGAATGGCCTAATTTCTGCTCCTTTGTCACATGGCTTTGTGGTCTCATTAAGGCAGCCTCACAATCCAAATTTATAAAAATTGATATGGTAACTAATTCAAGGTGTGCATAAACATTTGTAGCTCTTATGCCGGTTGCCGTGGGTGTGGGTATGTTGCCGAGCTGGGAAGTTGACCTGCAGCTGTTTTGTCTCCAGTCTCGGTGACATCTTCAGTGCTTTGGAGCCTCCTGTTAAGTGCTGCTGTACTGTCTCTTCTGGAATGTATTTGGTTCCATTCCTGTTGCCAGTTCTGATTGTTTGTTGTAGTGGCTGGTACATTGGATCCAGGTCAATGTGTTTGTTGGACGAGTGCAGTGCCTCCAGAAATTCTCTGGTTGTCCTCTGTTTAGCTTGCCCAGTGCACTTTTTGTTGTAATCAAACTTATGGACCTTGTCTTCGGTATGCATGGCTACTAGGGACAGCTGTTTGTGGTGTTTCGGGACTAGTTGGTGCTCGTGGATATGGATTGCTAGACAGGGACCAAAACATCTGCAAATCAACTTTCCAGCTCGGCGAACATACCCACAACCACGGCTCCATAATTCATTCTAAGAGCACATAATCATATCTAATGTTTTGGAGGGGGACATGCATAAATGTCTTATCAAACCAATTCCCAAAGCTAACCCTTTTTAACCAAGATGAAAATCACAATTAAAAAAATTTGATATTTCTTGGAAGTGTTTCAGTCTATCAAGTTCACAGATAATGCAGGGCACAAGGGTCAAGAACTACACAGCACTAACTACAAAAATATACGATAACAATAGGTAAGTGATGGATTTTGCTTGTCAGATACTTTTAGCAAAATCCAAATTTAGACAAAAGGATTGGGTGTTTTTTTAAATCAATCTTCTTCCCTTCTTTCATGAAGGCATTGATTCATCATTTGTTTCCATTACCATGCATGTTCCTTTTGCTTTCCTATGTGATGCTAAACAAAGTTAGCCAGACTATTTGTTGGTGGAGGTCGCAAAGTCAAAGTGCAACTCTCTTCTCTGTTTGACACCTGTCTGCAACAGCCACTACTCTCCCAATAAGACTAAGGGATCTCGCCCAAGTTATTTCCCTCTCCTTAATTTAACTCAGAATAAGGCCAATTCCAAAAACTTCAAACTGATGCTCCCACTGGATCAACAACTCAGCAGAGGCCTGGGATCCATTCTAACTGAATGAAGATCACTGCAGTAAGGCATGCACTTTAATTTCTGCTATTTGCAGTCAGTTGCAAATGCAGTCAAGCTCTCAACATTATTCAAGCTAGATGTAAAGAGCAATCAACCTTCACATTGCTTTGACTCCCAAATCTTTTGCATGCAGTTGCACACAGTCATTCTCAGCAACGTTGCTTGATTCAGCTGACAGGAGGTGGTCTGAAACAAGCACTCTTGCCAAGGAATTTTACATACGGGAATTCATCTTGTCACACACTTCATAAATGACACAGCCTGGCTGATAAAAGTAGATGACGCCAAAGATCATTTGACCCAACCCCTGGTTGGGACTTCAAATTGGGCTTAAGAGCAGACAGTCCCCTGCACCCAGTCCACTCCAGCCTGACTTGCATTTCTTCTGGATCCCAGAAGTGCAACCTTTAAAACAACTACATAAGGACTGAAATTTTATGAAATTATGCTCAATTTCATTCCTGCTCATTTTCAACATTGCTTCCATTTCTGATGCAATGCTACTCATTCAGTACCTTCCATGAACACAGTGAAACCCACCCTTCATTTGATGGTTTATAATTTCACTCAAGGTAGTTGGCCTTCCAAGATCAACTTCTGATCTCTTCCGAACTACTCTATTTCACCTGATTACGACTTTGAATGATGGGGTAAAAATTACACTGATGAGATCAGTTGCAACAAAGTCGTATATGTTTGCCTTAGAGGCAGAATACCAAAGGTTCACTGGTCAGATTCATTCAATGTGGTCTCTATTTTGTATAAGTTTTAGGAATGAAAGGTGATCTCATTGAAACCTTAAAAATTGCTTGAAGCGTCAGACAAAGCTAAGATATTTTGTCTGGCTGGTGATTCAATGAACCCGTGCTCAAAATGACAAACTAAATGGATGCCAATTCAGAACTGAAAGGGTTCTGAATCTTAGCAATTTCCATCTACGAAAACTGTGCATGCCAAGTTGTCACATGTATTCGAGACAGAGACCGATAAGTTTTTGAAAAAAAACATCAAAGCATTTAGTTAAGATACAGACAGAGTGGAGCCAACATAGGAAATCAAACTTCATGTTTGTGGATTGTGCAGCAGGCACCAAGCACACAAAGGCCCACTAAGTGCAACACTTTCTGATCTTCATACGCAAGAAGAAATCAAAACAGGATCATCAAGGCTCTTGTAGCCTTCAATATAACAGTAACTTTTCCAGGAAATGTTTGTGCACAGCCTCCAAAACTGTGGGTCATGACCTGAGATTTTGATGATCACGAACTCTGTGCCAGCCCTTGGACTCAATCCTAACACCTGCAACGCCTGTTCAAAACCTCTTTACTACTGGTGATTTTGGATGAATAGACATATCTTTAAGGTTGGATCCTTGCAACATTAATAATGTGGTCTTTTTTGGGAAAAATCATCCTGCAATTCAAACATTCCCTACATGATGGAACCTCATACAGTGCCACCACCGCATCATCCCAGCTTTCCCTCAGATCTCTCCCCAAAAATGGTCTCACATTTTACTTTCTCCCATCTTCTGCATGCTCTTAAATCTTTCCCTTCTTCACTCTCAATGTTTTGCTCCTGCCCTCCTCAAGATGACTCAGCTGTGGTCACAGCAATTTTGAAGTTTCACAATGGGAAAAATTTTGCAAAGTAGAGGGTGACCAGGTGTATTAAGTGCTACCAGGGTTTAACTGCTTTAGCCTCCTTCCTCTTTTCAAAAAACATTCAGGCCTGATTCCTCTACTGTGCCCAAGAATTGCCACGTGAGCACATTACCAGAGGGCTGCCTGCGGTCTCCTCTACATTGGGGAGACTGGATGCCTCCTAGCAGAGCGCTTTAGGGAACACCTCCTGGACACCCGCACCAATCAACCACACCGCCCTGTGGCCCAACATTTCAACTCCCCCTCCCACTCTGCCGAGGACATGGAGGTCCTGGGCCTCCTTCACTGCCGCTCCCTCACCACCAGACGCCTCGAGGAAGAACGCCTCATCTTCTGCCTCAGAACACTTCAACCCCAAGGCATCAATGTGGACTTCAACAGTTTCTTCATTTCCCATTCCCCCACCTCACCCTAGTTCCAAACTTCCAACTCAGCACTGTCCCCATGACTTGTCCTACCTGCCTATCTTCTTTTCCACCAATCCACTCCACCCTCCTCCCTAACCTATCACCTTCATCCCCTCCCCCACTCACCTATTATACTCTATGCTACTTTCTCCCCACCCCCACCCTCCTTTCACTTATCTCTCCACCCTTCAGGCTCTCTGCCTGTATTCCTGATGAAGGGTTTTTGCCCGAAACGTCGATTTTACTGCTCCTTGGATGCTGCCTGAACTGCTGTGCTCTTCCAGCACCACTAATCCAGAATCTGGTTTCCAGCATCTGGAGTCATTGCTTTGACCTAGTTTGCACCCAATAGAAGCATTATCTTCCTTTTTGACTTTCAGGGGACAAGAAACAAAAAGAAAAAGATCAATATTTGACAAGTTAGACATGAAAATTATCAAATCTGTGTTTGGTGGGAGTAATAGGAGAAGGATATAAGCAATTGAATCAAACAAAGAGGTACATCTCAAATCTGGACCAATTACTTATCTGCTCTAACAATAGCCAAAACTACACGAAACAATCAGTACTAGTTGCACGAAACCCATACATTTCTAGCTTTTCATAACGTAACGCATTAGTTGATCCATTAACTCCCTGACCAAGTTAGTTGCTTACAAATTTACCTCAGTAGACTTTTGCAATTACTTACACTAAGGCTCCACATATGATGAAAATTAACAAAGTGAAAATGATTATTGAAAATAAAACAAAATCTTACAGATCATGGTTGTGCCCCCAGCCAGAGCTGCTTTTGTTCCTTGGAAAAAGTCATCAGCTGCTGTCATCCCTTTGACAGGCATCTGCAGGCGGGTGTGGACATCAATGCCACCAGGAATAACCATTCGTCCATGGGCATCAGCAACTTTCACCCCACCGGGTACGATCAGATTTTCACCAATCTGCCTAGGTACGTGACAAACAAGTCCGTTTGTGTTTTAAAATGGAAGGATTTATTGATTAAAGACTTCTCTTAAAGACTTAATACAAAGGTGAGCAAAGCCATCTTACTTGATCAGACCATCTTCTACGTAAATATCAGCAAAGAAAGACTGGTCATCATTGACGATTTTTCCTCCTTTTACTAGCATGCGCTCACTCTGGAAGAGATTTTGTAAAGACTGACATTCTTTAGCAGTTTCAAGTACCTCTGCTCCTCTGACAAGTGAGCATAATTTATCACCAACATGATTCTAAAATAAAACCAAAAGCATTGCATGCAAACCTGCACCATTTCTACCAAATACCAACAGATTTTTATCTTCCACCAGTTTGATTTAATTATCTATGAAGCCAGGTAATATTTTTCCTGAATGACTACATATGAGGTCTAAATCTATTACGCCACCTTGAATTTTGCAGACAACTATAATCAGCATAATCCAAGGCTAATTGTGACTTAATTTGAAAATACAGCACAAATGAATGAGTTTGAAGTAAAATTGATCATAAACAATAAAATCACAAGACTGAAATCATACTAAACACCATAAAATTAACAAAATAAATCGGTCATTTTTGGTGGAGCTCCTGAGGAGAAAAAGAGGAAATGGTTACTGTACGTGAAACTTATAATGCATTGCGTTTTGGAAGGATTTGACAATTTCTCACCGTTGAACAAGCATTATTTTTTGAATGACGTTTCTATTTGTTTGTCTAAACATAATTTAAAAAGCAAATCGTATAATCATATCATACTCGGGGGAAAGGGCGGAGAAGAGAGACAGAAAAATCTCGCCACCCGCCTCTGTGCAGCCACCGCCATTATCTCCTGTAAGGGTTGCACAGTCGCTGTCCTTGGTCCCACAAAATGAAAAATACGTTATTGCTGGATTTAGATCATGTAACTGGGCTCTCGAAACAACATTCGAACACTGCATTTAGTCAGGTATTCTGGATCGGTATTTCTGTCTGAAATTAACATGAATGCAACGCTATATTTTTAAGAACAACCCCTAATATCCATAATGGCCCTGAATCCTTACCGTAATACGCGGGATGTTTTTCTTGCCTTGATAAGACATGACTGCACTGATCAGCGGATTCGAACACGAAAATGCTCAATGCAGTAGCTGCAGCTACAGACCGGTTGCGATTCTTCTTAAATAACGTATTTTTTTATGCCTCTTGCAGCCTCCTCTTTATGGCCGACCGTTTCCAATTGGGAGACAGCCCAACAAGAATAGATGAGGCTGCAGCTACAGGCATGCGCTTCGCCGCACCCAACTTTAAGCCAAGTCCAGCCCCTTTACTGTCCCGATTGGTTTCAATCAAATCAACGTGCGACAAGGCTCTATCTTGGCTTTGTTTTCAGCCATGATCATCTGTACAGCTTGACAGAGCATTCGAGAAACTATGTTCATTGGGATGACTTGTTTCCTTTGTTGAAAGTGATTAGGCCTTCTTTTGCAAATTAGAGTGGGCATGAGAAGAGTGAAAATCTGCAGCAAGACTAAACAACCCAAAATAGTTTCGAACTTGCCTGTCCTGACACAATTCGTCGTCCGCGACATGCAACTGTCCGCCATCCCATATGAAAGAGACTGGCCGACAAACCGAGTTTCTTGTCCCAATACTGAGAGAAAAATCAGTCGTCGGACTCAAAAACGTTAACTGTCTTTCTCCCATCACCGATCCCGTCATTTCTGCTGAGTTTCTCCAGCATTTCCTCCTTGCACTTCAGATAACTTTAGTTTAGGTTAAATCCGAGAAATGGAGTTCAAGGTCTTCTCAAGATTGTAGTTAAGAATTTCGTGACCGGGATTGACGACAGAAACCCTGGATTAGCTGCCAAGCCAATTCTTTAGTCTCGTTTTTATCTGACGTTTAATACTGTTACTTCGTTGTTTTGTTGACTGGCGTTTTGTTAATTCATGCTTAAGATACTTCAGCTTTGGGTTTGAAATACAGAAGACAAGATTAAATTTTGTTATTACTTTCTTCAACTGGTTCACTATGGTCTTTAGGAAACTGCCATCCTTACCTGTTCTGGCCTCTGACTCCAGACCCACAGCAATGTGGCTGACTCTGAATCGCCCTCTGGGCCATTAGGGATGAGCAATACAATCTGGCTGAGCCAGCAACATCCTCATCCCACAAATGAATGACAAAAAATTACTTGTCCTTTAAACTGTGGTGTTTTGCAGCCTGATTGTTTCACCTACTGGGATTTTGGATTTCTTGTAGTTGATAAAGGCTACTTAACCAAGATCATAACACATCTTTACCAGCTTCTGTTCAGTGGCCTCCCGTTATTGAGTGACCAGATTAGTTTCTAAATGCTTCAGGTATGCAATGCTACCAAGTCTTTTTGCATTAGTGGAGAAGAACCCAGCTTATTTGTACAGTTCATTCCAATCACTCTCAGCCCAAGGTTAATTGGAAAAAACTTGGTCAGGAACCTTTCTTTTTGCTGGCAACCATTGAACCATATACCTTCAGCGTTTTGTGAGGGGAGAATGAAGAGACTGGGTAATTCGAAAGAGGGAAGAGATGTGAGAAGCGGCTGTCAGTGGACAATAAGCAAGGAATATATCTACTGTTGCACAGCTTGAAAATATTTCAGAAAAACTCCCTTACTCTTAGACCTGTTGCCACTCCTGCCCCACTTTCTTCTGAGATGGCTGATACAGCTCCACATCTTAGTGAGAATTGCTTGTACTGATAACTTCCATTGGAAACAAAAATTGCAACCCAACAGCCTTGCATTCTGCTAATGTTCTTATTTTGGGATGGAAACTTGCTCAACCTCATAACAGAGTCTGGCACTGTGAGTGCGACTTGTTAGGATCTTTAGGTTCCAGGTACATAGAATTCATCTTCAAAAGATTGGACAATATTTTTACACACCATTCATTAGACAGATGTTTCGCTGAAAACCAATTACACATTAATTTTAATGCATGAATGATCTGGGTACTATGAGATCTTTTCTGTGACATTAACTGAAAATCTATTATTTTGAAAACCTTGGAACTTACGGCTTCAAAGGATCTCTTTAGAAATTGTATTAATCATATGAGACATGACCATAAGGTATGCAATTACATCTTTCTCACTGTCTTGCAACTTTGCTCAACAGTTATCAAAATTCTTATTGAAGGATCATCATGAAGCCAAAGGTAATGAGGCTTATTCATTACTTAAAACTTCAAATAATGTTGATCAATACAAAGATTATCAAAATCTTTCCAAGTTCCAAATTAACTTGTAGTCCACAAAACAAATTTAAGTGAATGTACTTCGTTCTTAGCTTCAAAGTAGCTTTTGGTACAGCCTGTTTAATTTCAATCTTGTGACCTACCTTGTTCACAACTAATTTCAGCTCATCGCAGTCTGTCAGGCATACTGGATTCACTCAGGACTGAGCACACAATTTCTGAGTTGCTGGAATGCATTAGCCACAAGACGGAAAATCAAAATGCACACAATGATTTTCAGACAAAATTAACAGCAGCAAACATCCCTCTAAATTTCTGCTGGGCTCTCAGGCTACCAGATTCCACATTTGTTCATCCAGAGTACTTGTTGAGAAACCAGTCCCCTGCTTAGGGGGGGCTAATGCTTTAGTCCCGAAGTGACAGCCAGCTGTCTTGCTAATACTTCTGCATCAAAATATGGTTATAACATCGGAAACCTCATCATCATGCAACAACTGCTTTATGATCAAGAGATTTGGGACTTCGGGAATCGGGAGTATTGATAAATGTGCCAACATGGAGTTAGGTCACAGCTAAGCAATAACGTGTCAGCAGTTAGAACAACTTTCTTGGCTCCAAATTTGACTTTTTTTTTTCCTTCGCCTTCTGCAATTTTCTAATAAAGCTTACATGAACTCAAAGAAGCGCCCTTCATCCTGGAACTGGATCACACTTAATCTTTGGGATTTAATCCTGAGTTCAACAATTTTAGATTGTAACCTCTGCTCACATGTGATTTTTAATTTTTTTTTTGTTTCCAAGTCTATTTCCCCATTTTCCTTTTGCTTTGAATGACAGTTTTGCAAATTTGATGATCTACTCATTGTTTCTTTACTGGTCATGTCAGCTACCTCTTTGCCTTTGCACCATGAAATCTTGTGTCCTTTAATTCCTCCCACATTTACCTACCACTGCCTATAATCAAAGACTTGACTTTTTATTCTTCTTTCCACCTTCTTCTATTCTATTTGCTCAAAGTTTGTTACATGTCACGCTTTTCCCCACTTACATTAACTCAATTTCATTTTGTAATGATGCCAAGTCTTGCTGCATATTCTATTCTGATCTTTCTCAGTGATTTTCTTCTGAACGCCGAATTATTTCTGTTACTTTTTATTCATTATAGGCTCCAACTCTGAAGCATTCCTCTGCTCTATGATTGAATAGAAGTCTTCCAAATCAATAATCAGAACTGATAGTCAGATAAAGACCAGACAGACACTGGACAATGTTCAATTACTTTGAATTTCACATCGTGGCTGAGCAAATAAGTGAAATGCTTCTGACCATGCTATTTGAATTAAAGTTCCAAACCATTTTTACAAAACAATTAAATGGATTTCTTTAAAGAGCAACAGTTAAACAGCTTGGTAAAGTTAGCTCCCGCAGAGCTATTTGGAAACCCTTGTTGTGCAAGACAACACTGGCAACCATAAAGTCCTTCATCCTCCACTTGCCTGTGTGCTCAACAGCATCCTGGATGAAGCAGCTTGTTTGATCGGCATCAGATCCACCAGCTTCAATGTACACTGACATTAGTGATGAACAGTGGCAACTGCGTCCACATCTTAAAATTCCAGTGCTGCAATTCAAGATGATAGCCCTTTCCAAACCCACAATCTCTACCATCTGGAAGCACAAAGATGTATTTATGGGAACAAATTCCTTGCAAGTTTCCTCCAAACCAAACAACCACCTGACTGAAACTCCATCACTCTTCATGGTTGCAGGGTCAAGATCTTGGCGCTCCTTTCCTCAAATTGTGCATACATCTACATTCTGAAGGAGATAACTCCCCATCACCGCCTCAAGGGCAGTTAGGCATAAGCAATCAGTAATGTCCCAGCCAGCAATGTACACATTTTGTGTATTACGTAAAACCATAGAGGTGAACCAATATGGTCTGCTTATTCCTTCACAATCTGGAGCACCCTTGTTATGAATGGGAAACCAGAGAGAGGTTGGAGGTCAAATTCATGTCACAGCCACTCATTTCTCATATTACGGCAAAGCTTCTCTATGTTGTGACAGTATCCAATATCAATTGCCACTGTGCGGCTGCATCTTGGTTATGCCCACTTCGAACTATCTACAATTCTGAAAGCTGAATACAACCTTCTTGTGCGACTGCAGTTGCCTTGGAAACAGGAGAGCCGATCTGTCCTCTGCACTCTATTCTTTTCTCTCAAAACTGCAACCGGCAGGACTGGGAGTTCAGCCAACTGCTCCCAACTTAATCATGTTTAGAGTGCGGTGGATCACAGGTGAGAGAAGATCCAAGGTTCAAGCGCAAGTTCAGATACAGTTCATAAACAGATAGGACCAGCAGCAGTTAATTCTGCAACATTGTAATTCATGTTCAAACCAGATATCAAGGAAGAGATTAAACTGACTTTGCCCATGTAGAGGTTCACATAAACAACGTAGAAAACCAATATTAATTTGAAATATTTTGTGGAGAAGCACCCTGCAGGCATTTGTTAACTGTTAAAATACCAATACAACAGATTAAGTCTGCTACATCTTCTTGCTCTGAGCAAGTTCCCCAATGTTCCAGTTCAATACCTTCAGCTTCCTTGTAGCTTTGGGATAATAAAATTCGACAGAACAGCATGATGAAGTAAAACTTGACATTAAGCCACAAGAGGACATAAGTAAAAATTGCTCAAGAGCCTCAGCAGGTCTGGCCATATCTGTGGCGAGAAAACATAACGAGTGTTGCAGTCCAATGACCCTCTCCAGAATTGTGTTCAAAGCATTTCTGAAGAAGGATCACTGGAGTCAAACATGAATTGTTTTCTCTCCACAGATGTGGCTATACCAGAGTTTCTTCAGAATTGTTTCTTTTGTTTCAGATCTCCAGCATGCTAGGTTTTATTTTAGAGCTGACAGCCCTAGCAATGAATGAACTATAATCAATGGCTGTAATTCAAGTTGGTGATGGACAACAATCTCGAACTGGTGGAGGGCAGATAGGTCTGAGGGTTATGGAGCCTAAGTCGGTCACAGAGACAAGCAGTTAAGCAGCCTTGGAGAGATATGGAAACAGGTTTTAAGATCAAGCCAATGCAGATCAAAATGCAGAGGTGATGTACGAAAGAATGCTGTGCAAATGCAAGTCATTAGAGTTTTAGATGATGGAGTTTATAGAGTGTTCCAGAATATGGCTCATTCATTGAGGTGACAATCCTTCACATGTTCACTGCTGAAATTGACTGGGACAAATTTAACACTCATACTTGCTATGTTGCAAGGTTTTCCTTTCCTCTTTTTGCTGAGGAAATCTCATCAAGTCAAGTGTCGTCGTTTCGGTCCAATTGGTGCAGTCTTCGGACTGACACTGGAGGAGAAATTCTTTGGCAGTGCACACACTGCTAAGTCCCTGAAAGAATGCATTTATATATGCATAGCCCAGAGACCTAGTTTGTCACTGAACCAGTCTTCAAGTTGGAAGGGGTAGACAACATGGAAAAAAAAATTCAATACACAGATCCATTAGCCCATACCCAAAAGTTAAAGAGATATGTCACACACCCACAGTGTCGATGTTCAATTCAGGAACTGAAAAAACAAAGCCTTGCTATCACTTGTCTGATCGTCATGCTTTAGACCAAGACACTCAGAGCGGATGGTTATACTGTTCACATGGAAATAGCATTCTTTATGGCAACAGATGCAAGTAAATGGCTACTTTCCACTGAGTATGCTTTCATTTTTGTATAACATCTGTGAGCAGGTGGATCTTAAAGCTCATCTCTGTTTAGGAGCAGTATGAAGTTCTCTATGAAACATTGCACACTCAGCCATCTGTGCCATCCCAAAGCAATTTGCTGCAAGTGGACATTTACCAGGTGAACATTTTGGACAATCATCCCCACCACCTACAACTCCAACCAAAACAGATTTGTGGGATTAGCTCCTTAACATTGGGTACAGCAGCTCCAAAATACAGGTCACCAACACTTCTGAGTCAATTGGGTTGGCAAGCACTGCTCACCTTGCTTGGAGCAGTGAATAAGTTTGGGAAAAAAAAAACCTCAGTTCATCATTAATTGTGGGATTTCACTTTGTGACACAAGGTCACCACAGTTGTACAATAATCACTGTTTTCCAACGTAATTCATCATACATGAAATACTTGGACATGTTTCAAGGCAATGGGATCTATATATACATTATTTTTTTACCTCCATACATGGAGCAAAAGATGCTGAATACCTTGTTGCTAGCAGAGTAGGTGAAGGTACTCAGGGGCTGCCAAACACACGAGGTCATAATTCAGATTCCTAGTTAGCAGGGCTAATATTAAACACGTCAGCAATAATTTAACTGTTGCAACTGTCCTCCACATTGCTGTTGCCTAATCAGCAATTATTGGTCAAAATGGAAACTGGGAGAATGGCATGTCAGGATAGGATCAAACCAAACTATTATACACTCAGCATTCCAATAGTCAGTTGGCACTACCTTGACTTCAATAAGGATGAGTTCACATGCGGCTTGTACTTGAAAACCTTAAACAAAAGCCAGCAATTAAAAGCACTAAAAGGAAATTTTAACCATTAGTATATCTTTTATTTTCACACAATTTCACACTCTCTTTCATGGGAGACAGCATTTTTTTTGTTTCCATGTTACATACACAACAGGAAAATATAAATTTATGATTCAAACTTGAAATTTTGGATAATGGAAATCAATTCTGTTTCATGTGTCTTGCCAAGTCAATTATAAATAGCACCACAGTGCTGATAGGTTTCTGGAGAGACAATTGTCATGACATTAAACCAACCAGTGTGCACCACAACATCAGAACATGTAAATTTGTCCAATCACAGGATGTAAGCCCTGGAGCTATGGATTGGCCCTGTGCTTCAGATAGAGTTGCTCTTTTGGTCTGGTCAATTTTTGAGCCTGATTCCTCCAGATTAACTGGAGTGAAGTCAGCCTGTTACCCTGGCCCCACCATGTCAGAAATAGCCACGATTTCAAGTTTGCCAGATGGCATGAAGCAATAATTG
The DNA here is from genome assembly GCF_037043375.1 of Chiloscyllium plagiosum. Classification (NCBI taxonomy): domain Eukaryota; kingdom Metazoa; phylum Chordata; class Chondrichthyes; order Orectolobiformes; family Hemiscylliidae; genus Chiloscyllium; species Chiloscyllium plagiosum. The sequence continues at coordinate 9,315,953 of NW_028270186.1, forward strand.
CTCCTGAAAAGGCAAAACTGCTTTTTCATCATCTCTGTATTGCTGGACAACTGCTCGATTACATAATATTGTTTATTTTTAAATGGTTTAATGGCCAATTTCATTAAAAAATGTGAAATTTCACAATATGCTTCAATCAAAACTTGAAATTCCTTGTGTCCGAATGATTTTCCACATGCAAAGTACTCAGTCCTCAATTCCGGGAATTCCATTATTTTCCAGGGGCAGTTCCACATGCGTCCCCAAATGCCCTTCGATTTCCTGGTCCTGTGAAGGTCATCGGGATGGTCAGGGTTGCACGGCTGACCAGGGAAGCCGTGACAATTGGGATCCATTTCAGTGTGCAGCACACAAGATGAACAAGAGAGATGGTTTAGGGCAGGAAATCTATTCCACTTTGGGTGGAATTTATGTGCAGGCAGGGATGCAGCGAGATCATTTGCTGGCAAATGACAGCTCGTTGGAATAATATGTATTTTAGGCCCACATCCTACACCTCTATACTCTGCTGATACTCACTGCTTGGGTTCATACCAAGAATCATTAATTGCTAGAGCCAGCCAACACCAAAGAATCATACCAGATCAAGGATATATAGCTCAAGCACATTTCACGTGTTAAGGCAGATTAGGTTCAGCCAGTGGACTTATCAATGGTCAATGCAACTCAAGTCATCACATAATAATTCACATGTATAACAACTAAACATTATAGAAATTGAGGAACCAACATCAATGGCAAGAGTAGGAATGATATTCTTTGCTAAGTCCACCATACATGAATATTTGCAATCATTAGGACTCATTATATCCTTGTCTGTCAACTTGCAGTCTTGTTTTCAGTCCAACAGCACATTTTGTGTTATAAGATTACTTAGTTGAACCAAGTGCTGAGAGTTCTTCGCACCGTTTTGAGTTTCTATCAATTTTGCTGACTACAAGAGACAAGGGGAGGAACACCCGAATGAACAAAGCAAGTACTTCAGACATGATCATGTATTCCTGTGACAAGTGTCTGCCTGAAACTCAGATTATATTATAGTTAAGCACAAGTCAGAGGAGGATACATATGAAGGTATCAATTAGGAACATGAATAGGTACCCCTCTCAAAAACAGGATAAACTGTCATGATTTGGAGATGCCGGTGTTGGACTGGGATGTACAAAGTTAAAAATCACACAACACCAGGTTATAGTCCAACAGGTTTAATTGGAAGCGCACTAGCTTTCGGAGCGACACTCCTTCAACAGGTGATACTGGAGGGCTCGATCGTAACAATTTAGTGTGACGTAACTGAAAATATACATTGAAAAATTGATTGTCTGTTAAGCCTTTCATCTGTTAGAATGCAGTGATAGTTTCACTTCTTTCATGTGTAAATCACAAAACCTTTTTTTAAAGGTTGCATTCTCGGGTGAGCTGTTAACAATGGTGATAGGGAAACAATTGGTTGAAGGTGTTGGCCCCGTGTCCTCTGTCTATGCCATGATGATTAGATTGATTCTAATCTAAAAAGTGAGATAAGTTTTATATAAATTCATGCAGTTTTTGAGCTCAAGAGTTCTACATGAATGCATGCAGTTTTTAACCAAAGTACAATGTAACCCTGCAAGTACAAATTCACCCCACAAAATATGTGCGCATGTGGGTCTTTGTCTGTGTGTGCCTGTCTGTCTAGGGTGGGGGTTGAGAGTGTGTGTGTGTACAGAGTGTCTTAAGTCTGTGAGGGAGTGCATATGAGTGTGGGAGTGTGTGGGTGCCTGTGTGAGTGTCTGTGTGTACCTGTGTGTGTGTGTGTGTGTGTGTGTGTGTAGAGAAATATCTGTGTGTGTGTGTATTGCAATAGTGATCATCTGTAATGTGACATGAACCCAAGTCCCGGTTGAGGCCCTCCCTGTGGGTACCGAACTTAGCTATCAGCCTCTGCTCGGCCACTTTTCTCTGCTGCCTGTCTCGAAGTCCACCTTAGAGGATGGTCACCCAAAGGTCCGAGGTTGAATGTCCTGGACCACTGAAGTGTTCCCGAAAAGTGCACAGATTAATCAGGGATATAGCGCAATATGCTAAGGAAAGGTTTTTCCTATCTTAAACAAAATGTTTTAAGTAACAAGAAAGTTTAATGAGGGAGACTCAAGAGTGACTCATGTAACACCCTTCTTCAGAAAAGGATAGGAGAGAAAAAATATAGACAATTACAGACCAATCAGCCGAAGATCAGTAGTGGAAAAATGCAAGGTAAAAGTCATGTTAAGAGATCATGTGCAAAGCATGACTGGGATTTGAGAAGGCCTAGATGAATTTAGCAAAGACTAATCACATCTTTACTGCTATGAAAATGCAACTAGTAGAATAGTTAAGGGCCAACGAGTAGATACAGTCAATATGCATTTTCAGAACATTTTACAACTATGGAGCGCGTTTTTAAGGTGCAAACAAAGACATGAGGGGCATTATTTTTTTAAAAAAGCAGTTCATGTGTGGAATCAACAGCCAGAGGATGCGGCACAGTTAACAACATTTAAAAGACATTCATTAAGTTGCCAAAGAGGAAAGGCTTGGAGGGTTATGGGCCAAACGCAGACAAGTGAGACGAATGATTTGGGAAAATGGTCGACATGGATTAGTTGCTATGCTGTATGACTCTACGAGTGGCAGGCAGTGACTCATGGGAGCCACAACAATCGGTGTTTTGGCCCCAACTAATCCTACTATGTATAAATGACCGATATGATGGAACTACATGCAATATTTCCAAATTTAATGAGACAAAACTGGACGGATTGAGTGTTATGCAAAAGATACAAGGACACGTCAAAGTGACTTCAGCAGATGTAAAGAATGTGGCAAAGTGTTAAGTCATGCTCTCCATATAAAAATCAGGAAGAGCCAGACTTAAACAGTCATAGATTAGCAGGAATGGATGTACAGACTGTCCTTGTGAACAAAGGACAATAAACAGGCAAATCAAGGCTTGCTTTCTTTGGAAAAGGAATTGCCTTCCAAAGTGGGGATGCCTTACTGCAATACTACTGGGCCTTGAAGACACTTGCAATATGCAGTGCAGTTTTGGTCTCCTGACCCAAGAAACTTGCCAGTGAAGGACAGCAGAGGTTCACTAAGCTGATGCCGTTGATGTCATGACTGTCCAATGAGGAAAGATTGATTTGACTAGGCCTGCACATATTACAGTTGAGAAGGATTAGTTTGAATCTGATTGACATGTATATGATTTAAACAAGGCTGGACAGACAAGATGCAGGAGAAAGCTTTTTCTGATTGACAAGTGCAGAACCAAGGTACACCATCTCAGGATGCTGGGTGAACCATTTAGGACTGAAATAAGGATAGGTTTCTTCACTCAGATGATGGCAAACCTGAGGAATTACCCACCAAAGGAGGTCGGAGAGGCTAAGTCACTGAATATATTCAATAAAAAAACAAATAAATTTAAGAGTTTTAGAGGCAACAAAGGTGTTGGAAGTTTTATGGACCAGACCTGACCCCTCAAAACATTTTAGGCAGGTGGCCCGGACCACAACTTTACTATTAGCTTCAAGTATATAGTGGATAATCCTGAGGTACATCAGCTGGTCAGACTGCTGAGTTTTTTACCAAATTTATTCACAAAATTATGTAATGAAATACAACGAACCAAAAATAGAATACCCAAATAACTTATCCTATCTGAACCCTACAGGCTATTCCGACTTTAATGATGCTGTCCCAAAACACCTGCAACAATCTCAATAAACAAACCCCTGAGTACAGAATCAAAATGACACAACACTTACATGTTATGAAATCAGAAGGGCAGGAGGAGGGAGAGTACCAGTAGTCTTTCTTCACATACACACACAGAGCCGCTGAAGTAACTTTAATCTAAACGAAGGCTAGCTTCACAGCTAGCTGCCCGTTCCCCTTTTATTATACTTTCTTTTTTAAAAACAGGAAAGCCTTTGGCCAAAGGCATTACCGATTCGGAGTAAACAAAAAGGTACCCAAAATCAAACCCAGGTCAGTTGGAGCCTGGCCAATTACACCCTGTCTGAAAACAACTCAACAGCACATTAACCTGGTAAAAAGGACCAGCTTTGTGACAGGAGAAATCAGAAATATGGCATTAAGGTAGGTGATCAGCAAGGTTCAGATTGAATGGTGGACCAATTTTTGTGAGGAAGGGATAAAATAGTTAGAGTTTTCAACACTAGACTACATTTGACCAAAGCGTTAGTGATAGTCCCAAACACTTGTGTGTAAAACCATGATAAGGTTATTTGAAGAACTTTTGTGGTCACGTGTATGATCGCTCCAAGATGGTATCACATTTTCCCAACTAGATGCTTAAGTCAAAGAAATGCATCAAAGCATCGCAGAAAGGCATTTTTGGTTTGAGAAGTGTCAAGTGTATCAGACAGGGCTGAGCTTGTGTTGCAGTGGTAGCATCCATATCTTTGGATCAGAAGGCACAAATCCTAGCAGCTCTGGAGCGGTGTCATAACATCCCTGAACACAGACTTAAAATATCCACCATGCATGGCTGTTTTGCACACAGGAAATGAGTGTTTTGGGGATTCATGAGACTGCATTTCACCACGTTTCAAATTATTGAATTCCATGTCTAATGGTCTGGTTTATTGTATTTTTATGATCACTCCTCATGCAAAACAACTTCTGTTCTGTAGTTCAACACACAATGGCAACATTATATGCTTATGGTGAAGTGAGAAACCATCTCATTAGAATCAAAGTGACACAATATATCAAGCCAGATTTCAGACTGTGATGTCTTGCCCAGTAAGAATAACAGCTGAGATCATATAACAGAAATAAAAATTGGTCAAGGTACGATGGATAACTCCCCTAAATAATGCGAAAAAATGTACTACATCTTTGTTTACAAGACCAATGGTAGTCATTGGGTAGGAAATCCACACAAGCCATTTCTAGGTGTCTGTAGATCATTAAAGTTTTAAAGTTCAATATAAAGCTTGAATTTTGATGGGTCCTTGAATCAATTAAAGTTATTAATTCCTAATATACCTTAACATCTTCAAAATACTGAGATCATGAGGGAAACACAGTATTGGCAATTTCATATTAATTTTTCATCAAGCTTGATTAGTCCCAAGATTTGGTGAGTCGTTAAGAACGGTCTTACTCAGCAAAACAGGATAGTTCCATTGCTGTGTCCATGATCAACATTCTGACAATCTGGAGAACCAAAAGACATCAGTGTCCAATTTATTGCACAGGATTTGAACTCAGAAGTCTGAAATTTCACATTAATGATTAAACTGTTGTTTTCACCACTTGTACCATTTCTCATCATGTTTATTGCACCATTTCTAGTTGTTCCTTGCCCCTATAGGCGGCTGAATTCAAAGTAAACCCAGTTCTACGCGAACCTGCCTTATGCAGGTCCAAATGTGCACTATTTTCAGAGACACTAATCAACTTGATTTCCTGGTGTACGACTGCTACACAAATTTAAACCAGTAATACAAGTATAAATCTTCACAGCAACCTGCGCTTGGTAAAGGATTGGTCCAGCTTCAGAAAAGATTCTGCATTCAGTGACAAATCAAGCAACCTGTTTAAACATTACTGCATTTCAAATACCAACTTTACATGGCACTTGAATTATCCTATAGAGGAAGTCAACGTTTAAATTGGTTCCAAATCCAAGGGAAATAATAAATAATTAAAAACGTAGTCAGAAAGGTCGTAAAAACTCCCAGTGTGCTGTCACAAAAAACCCAGAAACCCAGATTTAAGTCATTATAAAGCAAGTTAAAACATGTCAGAATACCATAATTAAGAAAGCAACTCAGTTTTGGACAGAAGTTGAACTTTGATTTCTAGTATGAAAAGATTGAGTTATGAGGATTAAAAAAAAAAATCCAGGCTTGCAGAATGCTGAAAAGGCAAGTTTGATTGAACACCCTGACAAGAGGATTATCAGCCTAAGTGGCAAGAGAAAAAGACAGAGCTGTTTGAGTCAAGAAATTTCCCTTCAGAATAATTCCAAATAAGAGATTTTTACCTTAAAATGTTAATTGGTTTCTTTGTCCACAGATGTAGCCAAACCTACTGACTTTAACCAACGTTTTCTCTTTTAAAGACTTGCACCAATCACAATATTTAGGTTTTATCTGGCTGGGAATAACTTCTATGTACAATAGCAAAGACCAGTAAAAATGTTAAAAACATTGCAATGCACAAAAAAAAAAGACCTCTTCAAATTCTGCCATTCTACAAAGTTTTCCCCCTTTATTGCTAAAGCTGCTGACTCAACACAGAACATTAAGGTTTCCCCAGCTAACCTGTCATAACCAGATAGTCATAATGTCATATGAATATTGAAAGTTTATGTGACTAATAATTGAAGAGGGCAGGTTACTTGGGGTTCCTGACTACTATTGAGTGAGTCTGGCAGCTCAGTACACTTGCAAACAAACTGAGCAAAGGATCAAGAGGACAACTGCCAAGTTTAATGTTGGCTACATGTTATCGGAGGGGCTCGGTACCAGTGCTACCACACATCAACACCAATACTAATCTTGGAATTAAAATCAACACACATTTTGTTACATGTCCTATATAATGGCCTCAGAGTACAATTTTGTTCATCATACCACATAATAAAACTTAAATTAGGTACGAAACCCATCACCATACTACCTGAGCAGTAGAATAACCTTTTCATTCAGTTTGTCTCATGTTTAGACCTGCAAGTTCATGATCATTCTGTCCAGCAGCAAGCTTGGTTTTCTGATAGTTGTTTTTAACTGCACAAAAAAGTACTGCAGAGTACATCAGAGCAAATCAGATTTAAGGCCTTCAGTATTCAAAAACCAGAGTTGAAATAACATTGGAAAAAGATGGGATTTATGACCAGAGAAGATGAACAGTTTAAAACACGAAGCTGAAAAGGCTCATTATCAATCAACTCCCTTTCAAGTTTCCAGAAACTTTTTCACCAAGGAATCAATTCATGAGATGGACATCTAAGTCAAATACAGAAACCGAAAACTGACGTCATTGGATAAATTACTGATTATGCAAGTATCTTTTCTTCATCTCAAAGATCAGGATGAACAAAAAATACCAGATAATTGCAGCATTACCTGTCAATGGAGATATATACTAAGTTGCAATTCAAAGTATATTGCTTTCCAAAATACAGATAGATTTTTCATAAACACCTTGTGCTGTTAGTCAGCATTGGAATTTGCCAGATACTTGGGAGCAAATGCCATCATGTTGCATACCCAAGCAAGTGTCCAATTACTGCTTAAACTAAAACATTTTCATGCTTGCGTATCTGGTTTAGTTGAGCATGAAAGAGATTAGGGTCTGGTTATGAGGAATCTGATAAGGCAACTCGCCATGTTGGTGGCACAGTTCCATCTTGTTCAGAAAAGTAGGACACCTGTATCCCAACAGAATTTGGTCTTAACATCCAGTTCAAGCTGCCAATACAATACTGACATGATGATAGTGTGGCAATCTTTTTCACATCATATGCTTCAAGGGGATGCAAAAAGATAAAAAGCCAAAGTTAAGAAGAGGAGAGAATTGCTTCATAAAATCATTAGATCGCTTCCTTAGAAAAATAGCACGAAAGTAGCACATCAGCAGACATTCATCTCTCACGGTGTCACATTTCAGTTGACTCATCACAACTGCAGTTACCGACAACTGCAATAATTTGCTGGACTAATTCAGAAGAGCTGTGGAAATATTTTATTTTCAAATATTTAAGTCACCATTCATTACTTGTAACAAGGATATCACAAATCAAGACAGAGATCATACTTAGTGACTACATATTTCAGAGGAGGAAGAGGATTCTGTCACCAGCCACTCTGAGCAACTGTCAGGATTCAGGATAGTTAAAATCCACTAAACCACATTAGCCAGTCTTAGAAGCAGTGAGAGAAACTTGATGCCTTCACAGCCTCAACTCTGTAGTGACCTCTACTGGTGATTGCACTTCAACTGTTTCAATTGCACAAAATCAGGTTTGTGGTCAAACATATGACTGTCGTCAACCTGACCATTTCCTGGGTCAATTCAAAAGAGAAACATTCTCATTATTGTATGCTTTGTTTGGTATATGGAGATGCTCATCACAGAAGACTTAAAATTTCTATTGTTTTTACATTTTACAGCACAGGTGAAAAGCTTTCAATTTTTCTGGTGGAATTATTGCATTTTACAGGAAAGGAGGCCATTCAGCCAATCGTATCTGCACGCACTCCCAAAAACTTTCCCAGTTCACCCCAATCGCCAGTCCTACCTGTGTAGCTCTCTAAATTTAACACCTTCAACTATATATTCAGGTTTTTTTAAACCTCCTGTAGCAACGACCTCAACCACTTCTGCAAGCAGCGAATTCCAAATCCTAACAACTCTGATGAATGAAGTTTCTTATCCAGTCACTTCCAGCTGGCTTGCCAACAACCTTGAAATTGTGACCTCCAACTGAAACAGTTCTTTACTCTCTGAAACGTACATAATTCTGAATAATTACTTGTTCATCTTATCTCCTCCAAGGAGAGGAAGCCCAATTTCTCTGATCTTGCCTTGAATCTAAAATCCCACTATGTTATCATTCGACTGTATTTCCTTTGCAACCCTCTCAAGTCTTCAACATGTTTGTCTAAATAAGGTGCCCAGATGTGAATACAATACTCCAAATGCGCTCTGACCAATGATTTGTAGACATGTAGCATTACTTCCTTGCTTTTACATTAAATGCCTCTATTTTTCAACCCAAGGATCCTACAGACCATCTTGAATAACTGTTTCAACTTGCCTGGCCTTACTACCCTTCTCATGAAACATAGTTTGCAATGGCCATTCTTGCAACATCCAACATCATACACCATTTTGGCTGACAACAAACAACCGAGGAAAACTGGCAAAAAACAATGATAACTTCAAATGTACAGTGACTTCAAACCATAAATATACCAATTTCTGAAAACCCAGTTAAAATCTTAAACATCAACAAGGAAATATTATCTGGAAGTTTATTTCCTTACAAAGGTTTTTCCTTCCATCTCTCTCTGAACTAAAAGAACAGACTTCCTGCTTGGATACAGGAATATCCTGATAGTGCCAAAGAAAATTCTCTAAAGCAAAGACAATGGAGGAATTTTATGAGACAATCATCTTCAACACAGTTTCTACAATCAAGACACTAGTTTCAAATAAATCATGCATGGGCCCAGCTTCCAACCAATTAAATGCAAAGTTCTCAGAACAAGTCTTGTTTGCAAACATTGAAACACATTAAAATTAAGTCAAAGGCATTTAAAAAAACTCATTACTCAAAAACTGACTTCACATAATCAAGTCCATAAGACCATAAGACACAGTAGCGGAAGTAAGGCCATTTGGCCCATCGAGTCCACTCCGCCAATCAATCATGGCTGATGGGCATTTCAACTCCACTTACCCGCACTCTCCCCGTAGCCCTTAATTCCTTGAGCCATTAATTCCGGAGCCCTTGAGTCAGGAGCTCAATGCAGACTTTCTAAAGTCATTTTCAATTGTTCGACCCAAATTCATAAAATCACATACATTCTTTAATTCAATTTGTTTTCCAAAAGTCATTTTAGATTATTGGATAGTCTTTGTTCTAAGATTTTACTTTTCAGCAATATGCATGTATGTTTAAATGGCAACTTGAGCCAATTCCAAAACAAGCATTATTTCAACACAGATCACAACTGGTGCACACAATTCTCATTTCATGCATGTGAGACGTATATTGGTCCTTTTCAACACCAGGGGTTAATTACAAACAGTTCTTGTCTTTCCAAAGATTTGATATTGAACCTGGAACGTTGTTGGTCTGCATGGCTTTCCTAATCCAGTACCTCCTGCATTCACTTTGTGAACTTGATAACACAAAGCACAGCACAAACTTAATAGTCTATCAATCCATGTTTCCGATTTAATGACACAATGTACAGTACGAAGCAGCAGGGCCTGGAACCCCATTTGTACACTTGGTTATGCTACAGTTTTTTCAGCAACAAGAAAATCATCTGTTGTTCAACATTGTTTGAACCGAGACAATATTTTTGTTTCATTCTGAGCAGCAAAAGAATGTTGAAAAAAAAATCAATGAATTTCAAGCAGACCACCTTAACCACACCAATGCAGCTTCATTAATTTAACCAGGTTATCTAATTATGAAGAATATTCTGTCTTTAAAGATGAAAATTATTAAAAACTAATCACAAATTCTAATACTCAAATGCAGCACTGTCAAGTATTGCTTCAAAAAGTACATATCATTCAACTTGTTATCCAGTCTTCAGACATGAATATGATTAATTGCGAAATGAACACAAGCGTGTCGAGTGATATGGAGATTTCAATGCTGTGGTCTAAATGAACTCAGCTGATCTCAGCAAAGTAGGAGCTGAAGCATGACCAATACCCTCAAATGGGGAGCAATAAGACAAGCGTCCATATGTGATGTTTATCAGTAATCCTGGCTGAAAGGTGCATCATTCGAAAAGCCAAACAAGCTGTCTTAAGTCACCATACCACTTCTCAATAGAGGCTCATATTTGTGCAAGGACTGCTTGTCATGAACGTGCATGAGAAGGAAACATTTTCAAATCATAAGTTTCAAGCTTTTCCTTTACCCTTGAAAGAGTTCTTGGAACCATTCAATTAGTGCACAGCAAAGACACTTATCTTGAAAAGGCTTCATGCAGTTTCCTTCAAGCAAATCAGAATTCTACTCCATACTCAAAAAAGCCGGGAGTTCCACCGTCATTTTTTTTTTTAAATTCATTGACAGGATGTGCATATCACTGGCCAATTAAGCTTTTATTGCCCATCTCAGAATCAATCAAGTCCCGAGATCCACACCAGCCAGAAAAGCAAAGAACAGCTGTTTCCTTCTCCAAAGCACATTCGCAAATCACAATCCAACATGTTTTTGTGGTCATTAGACAGAAGATTTCTTGCTTGAATTCAATTCCCACTTTCTGCACTTGAGGTGTTCGAACTTGGGCCCCCAGAACATTATCTGGATCATGGATTAATAGTCTATCAATAATACCATTCAGCCATCAATTCTCCCTTGATATTTTGCTGCTTTAAGTGCATGAATTAAGTTGTTTAAATGACAACTAATTTGAGATTGAGGTAGAGATTTGCAAAGAATACAGACTTGTATTCATGAGTTTAATGGCACAAAAATGGTTATGAAATACTTTTTACATAAATTTGCATACCAAGAGTACCAATAATCATTTTGACTCAAATGCATTGAACAGATGCACCTTGCAAATCCTGACCCAATTGCAAACTTAACAAAAGGAGCTTTAAATTGATATTTTTAACATAAAATTTGGTGCCTGCATGCACTAAATACAATTGTGCAAGTGTGCATTTTATTTTTCAGGTCCATCCAAACAGCTGTTCTCCAGATCAGGTTTTAAGATGTTTGTTGCACTCATGTTCAAAATGTAACAACATCCACTCTTAATTGGGAGACAATTGGATTGACCTTCTAAAACATGATCCTTTAAAGTCACGTTTCCACAAGTTGAACGAATAGTTATTTCTGGGACTGCCCATGGCTTCCCTTCAAGTGAAGTGAGTAAACTGGGTGATCAGAAGAGCTGGGATGTGTCCAGAAAAGAATACATGCTCCATATGCAACAATCTTTTCTTGACTACAAGCAGGCAAATTGATGAAGATTCTGTCCCCTCAAAAACAGTTTCAATCCAGTACATTTTTCAATGATCTTTAAGCAATTCTGTTTCAACGTTGAGTTATCAGGAACTGTACAAAATCAGGAGCATTTTCAACAGTTTCGTGAAAGACAAAATTGCACCCAAGTACATTTTCTTGTGTGCAATACAGCATCACTTCTACATCTCAATCTCAAAGCTGTCACTTCATTTGATGCCTTCATGAGCAAAGTTTCCAAAGTGATATATTCAAGCTGGGAAATGGAAAACTTTTCACGATCGTGTGAGCATCAAGCCTTGCTTCAGGTGCACAGTGGAGCTTGGTCTCCATTGTTGCAGTCTTCTAATGCCTCTCTAGCTATTTGCCTGGTTTTCGCCAACATGATGGTCTGAGCAAGACTGTGAATCGAGTAAAGACATTCAGGCAATTGCATGTCATACACATTAAAAGTCAGGGATGAGATCCTTCTCACCATAACCTATTAATCCCATCAAATAAACTGAACATGATCTCAGATACCAGACACAAAAAGCCAAGCTATCTTAAACTTCTTTCAGTTCACAAATATGCATTCCCTGAACAGAATTTCCAAAGTGCATTGCGCCAAAAGCAACAAACTCAAACCTAAAAAGGTTACTGAAATGGTGTTTTCAATGTACCAATCTCCTTCCTATTAAAGGACTAGAACAAAAACAAAGATGGCAAATTGGTTTCACTAGATACTTCCCACATCTCGTCCAAGATTGACTAACATGATTGCATTTCAGGAGATCCAGAGTGAACAGCAAATTCTCCTCTGGTCTGCATAATTCCTTTTGGATGGCTGAAAATTCAGATCTTTGTTCTTCATACAATTAACAGTCTGGGCTGAATAAGCTTAATCTTCGTTAGAATGCTACAGCACCTAGTAGCAAGACAAGGTGAAGCTGAAATGAGATGATGACTTCTGCACATTCTGAACATTCTTGGGAGTTTATAGCAACACACTAGGATCAAAAAGATTGCTGCTAAGATTACGTGTGACATGAAAAGCACGTCGCACATAATCTTAGCACTATCTTTGGAAATGTAAAGGATGGTCAAACACTGGTTCCCAATTCAACACCAAAAAACAACCAAGAAGAAACAACTTTGCTCAGAGAAGCATAATCAGAGTCCAACTACATGCCAACCATCCTGGCTTGGAGGACGTGAACATTCGAGGATGGTATGAAAAGTAATTTCTCATCAGGGGTGGAGGGAAATGTCAAATTTAAGAAAAGATTAACAATCAAATAATGTTTATTGTTACAATCTAAAAACAAATCCACCTGTCACTGTTCCAAACAGCAGCATGTTATTTCAGTTTTGTTGATGTCAGATTAAATGCTTTCTCTTGCCAAAGAGATGGTGAATCGCAAACAGAAGACTCCATTCCTTCTAAGCTTTGTTGATTCAATAAGGCTGAAAAAAGGATTCCCACCCATCCCCACTGGTACTTTGTGTTAACCGCATAGATTTCGCAATTTGATCCAAGTAGTGGGACTGCTCCTTGAATGAGTGTTTGTTGGTGAAGCAAACTATTAATTGAAACAAATTCGGCTGCTGTCACATAGTACACAGAGCTCAAGAAGTCCCAAATTCACGGCAAACAATGTTCGGCCAAGTCTGTGCTCAGGTGACCAAGCAGTTCCTTCAAAGGGAAAACATATTGGAATAGGATGTCTTGTGCTTGAAGTGGGTTTCTTTCTTCCTCCAATTCTAAAGTACTAATGGAGCAGCCACATAATTTCACAAGCCATGTATAACTGTGATTCTGGATCTCAGAATGTGCTTGATGAAGACGTTGTCAGCCTTTTTCCAATGTAGATTCTGAAACAAAAGGGCTCAAATTAGGAAACTTTGTCACATGAAACTCAAGCTTGCATGATAAAAATGACATGGTTTTAATTGATTTTAAGAATTGATGTCAATGAGTGCAATTATTTTTTACTAAATAAATTAGAAACCCCATGGAGACGTGTTAGTTGAATTCCAGTTGTACATTACTCACCAAATAAAGTCATGGAACTCTGTTTAAAACTAAAAGGTTGTTGATGCCAACAATTTTTCCTGCACTCCAGATTTTCCTCCTGGAGTTTTTAAGCATGAAATTCAAAAACTGAAATCATCCAAATGTTGGCAGTGCGAAACACATGATAGATGTGCCAAGCTAAGGTATAACTAATCATGCAATTCAATCCCTGCTGAGCGCGCAATCTCAGCTATGCCCTCCTATGGATATATCCAGCTCACGTTTGATATTCACACAATGGGATAAATAAAATGGTAAGAAGCTATTAAATGCAGCCAATGTGTCATGCACACCTTCACTTGTACAAAGACATAAAGGAGTTCAAAACATGGTCTGTCAAAACAACATTACACTAGTTCGAATGACATTTTATTCAAACTAGTAACTTATGTCTTATTTAGGTTTGTATTCCTTTCTGCCTGGCAAATGCAACAGTCCTCTATGCTTGTGTTCCACTCACTGTTGAAATTTATCACTCTCATGTCAAGTTTAAAATACGAAGATGATTCCTGCTGCTCTACCTGAACAATGTGCCACAGCTGAGTTTACAACAAGAGCTTAGAATCATAGATTCCAATCACTACAGTGCAGACACCATTCAGCCTATCAAGTCACACAGTCATAGCGAGGTACAGCATGGAAGCAGACCTTTCGTCTGCAACACAATGAAGAGCTTCCCACCAAGACCCCCCTCAAGCCCAGCATGTTGCCATGACCCCACATGGTTAATCAACCTAACTTGCGCATCTTTGGGCTGCATGTGGAAACCGGAGGAAACCAATGCAAACTTGGGGAGAATGTGGGAACTACACACAGTCAAGGATGGTATCGAACCAAGTTCTGTGGTGCTATGAGGCAGCAGCACTAACCACTGTACCACCCTACTGCACCTTGCTGTTGTACCTTTACTCTCAGTTCCTCATAACCAGAGAATAATGTCCAATTGCAGATGACATCTGATATCCTTCAGAAATCAGACTCCAGGCCTGCTTCTTTGGAAATATTTAATTTCAAACCCGAACAAGAAGCCAAGATAAAATGGTCACAGTATGTATCTTAAATATTGGCAAGTTCTGTAGGTAATACACATGTTCGAACTCACCAAATCACCAAGACCATTAACAGCTGTTCATGGGTCGTACATGATAAAAAAAGACTAACCATGATTACGAATTGCATCAACAATTCTCATCACTTTTCACCAATATGAACGGCACAAAGTATTTTTCATTCTATTCTATTATGCTGGCTGCCTGCAGATTTGCTAGTTCAGGTCTGCATTTCCCAAAGCTGCTGCTCTGATGACACAGCATCATAGATTGTGCACAAAGACAAAATAATTATTTAAATTCAGTGCTTCACGGCAACTGTACACAAAGGGTAGAAACAGTATAATTACAAAATAAAACAACAATCTACTGTCAAGTCTACAACCTGATCCATCTCAATCAGCCCTAATTAATATCCATTAAAGTGAGGCACTGTATGGACATATCCACTGTCAGCAGATAAACAGCTGCAGGGATGAAGCAGCAGTTCAGATGGCAGGTCCTCACAAATCCAAGACTAAGAGAAAATTGAGCAACTTTGAAATGCATTGAGGACATGGCATTTAGCTGACTATCTTAATGACAGCAAAGCAGTTGGTATGAAATGCTCTCAAATTATGAGGCCTGATATTATCAAAGCTACCTCTGGATCATGGTGATGCACCTATGGTCAATTCTTAATCCACAATAATATATAATTAGCCTAAAAGCAAATGCGCCATGCGACTGAAAGCAGTTTTAAAAATGTTGCGCTTCAGACATTTTGTTATGTTGATTACACATTTTACTTGAGTGGAATTTGCCACATTTTCAGTCAAATGTTTACCACATGCTGAAATAAAAATAATTGCCAATTTTAAATTCATCAGTTTCCCAACAAAATCAACTTGAGAAAACTAACATTAACTCTGGCTACATAAATTATTTTCATAATCTTTCTTGACAACTTTTTTGTTGCATGATATTGAACAGTTTCAATTCAACTCTGAATATGTGGGCTATGCTAAGATCTCTGACATGGTTTATAACTGTCAAACTCGATAGAAGAGGTCACAGGATGGCCAGCATGTCAAGTCTAAAGTGTCACACAAGTTTAACAGGGTGTTGCGCTTGTTTTTCATTTTTGCTTTTGGTAAACGCTGCATTTAACTATCTTACCGTTGAACAAGACATGATCAGCTCAGATTTTCCAGGCCCAAATTTGACCTTGGACAATCAATCACTCACCACAGGAACTAGGGTTTCGGCACTGTTTGCCAAGACCAAAGACAAATTGACAAAAATTACATGAACCAAGTCCCACAACAAATCAATGGCATGGTTGAGAGAAACTGCTCCAATTTTGAAAAACAGGATTTCCAATGTAATCTTTAGCTCAAAGAGCAGATGTGCTAGGTATATCAGGTGGAAGACAATGACAGAGTCAAGATAATGGAGTAGAGGCACGATTATCATCAGCCAACTAAGATGAGAGCCCCCAGCAAGATTGGAAAATCATACAATATTAGATTCACATGAAAAACAATTAGCCAGTTTGGTCCAACCACAGAATGAGGAAGGCTGGTAAATTTCAGGGTTTCCACTGTATTTCTGGAAATCAACTAATGATGCTCGGGCAGGAAACTATATTTTATGTCATTTGAGCAGGCTATTTACAGTTATTCCATGAGATATGCTACATTGTAAATGAAGCATTTCCCTGAATATTCACCCAAAAATGAAACAACACTAATACAAGATCAGCAACATGTTGAAACCCATACCACCTGCTGTGGAGTGTGCTCCATGCTTAATTTATTATTTGGAAATCTGGAATTTAACAAATGAAATGATTATATTTTCAACTTTGTAAAAGGTAACTTCCTTTTTGCATAGTCAAGAGTCCTTTTGTCCCTCTTATTGGGTCAAAATAGCCTTTCCAAGAAGTCATGTGATTACTGGTTTATATGCAAAATAATACCTGAAGTAATGACTAATTAAAGAGATGTGACCACACAGACAGGTCCACTTCAAAGAAAATATCCACACCAGCACTAAGACAGGCACATTTTGGCATTTCCAGGCCATCAGCACTAGCAAGGCTGAAGCTGCTTTACCAGTCCAAGTAGACATGTGTGCAGACGATTACTTATGTTTCAAATTATTGATTGTGGACAGAAATGTGAACAAGACTGCTAAAAATGACAACATTCATAGAAAGACAACTGTACTGTTTAAAGGCAAGTTGATTGATACCCACTTCAAGCACTGTGCAGCGGGGAAAGCCTAGTCACAGACAAAATAGAACCAGAGGCTGCGTACACATGGAGCTTCTGCTACTAGCTAGCTGACTGTCATTCAAACTGATCACGAGTCCATAGAACAAAGGCTTCCTGTACACCAAGAGCTGTCATTTGCTCACAAGCAAGTGACCAGCTTAGGGTGTGTTTGGGGGTGCGAATATTTTGACACAAATCATCAGAACCTCTGGAGGAGGAGGAACTACTTTTGCCCTGCAAAAACAAATCTCAGACCTTCAGATAGTTTATTTCTCATCAGCTGCAACTTTCAAATCAGAGACCCCTCTCAGCGTAAAACAATGAACCAACAACCATGCACCTCTTGCAAATCAATGACAACTACCTGGAGAAGCAAGATCAAGCAGCACTTACCTGATCAGCAAAAGGATGATGTTAGCAAACCCTGTGGACATGGACCACTGAAGTGCTTCCCAGCCTTTTCCTACAAACATATCATAGATGACTTTTGTGTCTGTCCTTGTGTGCCTAATGGGGTTTATAAGTTAGTATCTTCTTCTGATAGTTCATAACTGTTGACCCGAAACTAGATTCTATTATTTATTTGCACTCAATCGTGCCAACAATTTTCACTGGGCTAACAGTCATGATGCCAGAGCAGCTAGCCGTTACTCATGGGAACCCCGCCGAGTTACAATCTGAACACACTCAATAAATTGCCCTGGGGAATTGAATTTTCCACTGGGTAATTCCACTCCAGCTGGAGTACTCCCAAAATCTCCATTTAAAGTTAAGAGTTTGAAGGGTTTCAATGAAATTCAAATTAGTTACTCAGGAAAAGTCAGACTTTGAAATGCATAGTTTAACTGACTTGTAACTGCAAAACAAACCCCAACCTATATTTCCCCCAGATCACACACAGAACACTCCCCACATGGACCCTTGCCCCAGCTGGACCTAACCTTACCATCCTCCCCTTATCACAGAGGATAGGACCCAATGTGTCTGGACTCCCTTTCCCCCACCAACACCACCTAAGGCAACCAAAACTGACCCAACTCCTAGACCCGATGCAACACAACGTCACCGCCCCAACTACGCACAACCCAACACAAAACAACCACTCCCCACTGAAGACTGATGAACCCGATGCAATTCACCTTCCCCCAACTCTGCCACCTTAACCAGGTCAGACACACTCCAGCTCACACAAGACCAGATTTCTCCCAAACACTCCAACCAACCCAAACACACCTTGTCATCTTGTACTTTGATATTCAACAAACATCACGCTTTATCCCCGATCCACCTGGTATCCATTCGCAGCATACCCACTCCCAAGTGGTTCCCTACTCATCTGACACCTTATCCCCTCACCTACCGGGCACCTACTTTCTCAGCACCCAAACATCACATTTAGCTTGCAAAGTTTTGGTTTGACACCAGCTCCCAGTGGCTTTCAGTAACTTTAAATTTCACAATATAGCAGCTGACTGCTCTGAAAATGGAATGTCGTCTGCCTGCTTGATAAAACAGCTGTCAAAAATGGAAGGATGGCTCAGCATTGCTCAAAGAGAATTGAGCAAAATCCTTTATCAGATATGTGGAACGTCCTTCTGGATAAGGATGCCTTTCATTGGAACATTAGGTCAAGGAAGTTGCAGGGTAAAAAAGCCTGGATCATGCTTTGTCAACTTGGATCTAAACAACAGCTAAGTTGGGAAATCCTGTGCATTTCTTCAAAAGGCTTCATTTTTTGGACAACCCTCAGAACAATGAAGCTTTATTTCAAGCACACTACGTCAGTGATGCAACACACAGGTTGGACGAAGGATTTCATTTTAGTTCTGGCTCTGGGAGCAAATGTCAGTGAGTTAGTCTGTCTCTATCTCAAAGTAACACTCACGGAACATCATCTCATGAAAGTGCAGAAACCTGCTCCAAGGAAATGCTCGTCAGTTGAGGAACAGATTAAACCATGAAGATAACAGCCAAACTATCTAGAAAGGATTTCACTGGGAAAATTGCCCAATAAATGGCCTTGTTTCTAATTTATCACTTCTGTGCAACAACTTTGGAACATTTGTCACAAAAACACTTGCATGCGAACACAACTATTTTCAGTTACTGACCGTCACAGCAAACAAATTTCCAAACTGAAATTTGTGGTCCATCAAGCCAGTTTTCTCTTTAGGATCAGAACTGAAGTAAATAATAGGTAAACACAGGCAAAAACAAAATCACAGGTACAGATGAAGGTTAAGAGTTTGAGAGTCCATTCAGTATTCTAATAACAGTAGGGAAGAAACTGTTACGAAACTGGCTGGTGTCTATGTTCAGGCTTCTGTACATTTCTCCCCAATGGGAGAGGTTGTATAAAAGCATTGAAGGGTGAAATGAATCTTTGAGAATGCTGGTGGTCTTTCTTTGACAACAGGTCTTGTAGATGGATTTTATAGATGGGAGGTTAGCCTTTGTGATCGTCTGGGCTGAGTTCACCACGTTTTGTAACCGTCTCCAATCTTGAATGGTACAGTTGCCATACCAGGTAGTGATACATCCAGACAGAATGCTCTCGATGGTGCACCTAAGTAAGTTGGCAAGGTTATTCGCCGTCATGCCAAAATTTCCTCAGCTGCCTGAGGAAGCAGAGAGGCTGTTTTCCCTGGAGCATCGGAGGCTGAGGGGTGACCTTATAGAGGTTTACAAAGTCATGAGGGGCATGAATAGGGTAAATAGACAAAGTCTTTTCCCTGGGGTTGGGGAGTCCAGAACTAGACGGCATAGGTTTAGGGTGAGAAGGGAAGATATAAAAGAGACCTAAGGGGCAACTTTTTCACACAAAGGATAGTACGTGTATGGAATGAGCTGCCAGAGGAAGTGGTGGATGCTGGTATAATTGCAACATTTAAGAGGCATTCGGATGGGTATATGAATTGGAAGGGTTTGGAGGGATATGGGCCGGGTGCTGGCAGGTGGGACGAGATTGGGTTGGGATATCTAGTCGGCATGGACAGGTTGGACCGAAGGGTCTGTTTCTATGCTGTACATCTCTATGACTCTATAACTTCACCCACAGCAGGGATCAAAAGCTAAGGTTACAAGAATATCAGAGTTTGTGAACATCGAAATATTCCTGTCTGACTGAATAAGCATAACAGCATTATTCTGAATTAACAAGGGGTCACCATATTCAAAAAAGTCTTCAGAACAAGGGAATAAACACCTACCCGAGGCCAAGAGCCAAAATATGAGATAGCAGCAAAGATGGAAAGAAAATCTTCAGAAATTCAGCTGAAAATACGCCACCTTTCTTCAATGCTCCAGTCTTTCTCATACTGAGAGTAACTGAATGTTTTGGATGTTTGAAATGAAACTCCCTGGTGGAAGAATCACAAAGAAACAATACTGTAAATAAAGAGTGTTCTGTGAATATTACATGTAACCACAGAACTCAAAATAAACTATTTCATTCCACCACTCATAAAACACACTGACAACAAAATTAACTTCAACGTGGGCCTTTACCAGGCAAAAATCCAAGTGTACTTCATGAAAAAGTAACACAAGGAAAGGTGGTTGCACGTCTGGAAACAAATTGATAGGGACAAGTGAAAGAAACCAAACAGCAGCTTGCTTTTTGAAGTTAACCTTTGAGACATGTGAGCTTAGCTTTGCTCTTTGCAGGTGCTGGTGGATGGACTCCATATTCATCATTTTGCTTTTCACCCAGGAAATCAGACACAGATTGGTACATGACATCAGGGTTTTTAAAAGTTACTTGCAATTTAGATGCCACAGTTCTCCCTCTTTAAATCATGTCACTATTAGAATCGGCAGAAATTTGCCTGGTCTCCTTTGCAAAGAATTTCCTGCATTGCTCATATTTTCATAAAACTACCATTAAATGTTGACATTGGTTAACCAATCTGTTCTTATCCAATTGCAGGTGAGCAAAATTCACAGAGAAGGTACTTGCTCCACCCACCTCTCACATCAACAAATTCAGCTTCAAAACAAGTACTAGTGCCTTTCTTAATTCGTTTTTCAAGATTCTGATGGTGCAAGGCAGATTCAGGAAACCCAATTCATGTAACACGAACACATTCTGAGCTCACATGCACATGTTTTAACCATAGTCCATATAAATTTCGCTCATCAGCAAATTTAGCTGATTAGGACACCACAGACTTCTTTCACAACAGATAAACCAACACTCACTTTGGTGGAATGTTTTCAGGTCGACTTGACCAGTCAGATATCCATTCGGCGCTCCTTTTGATCATGATTTCTTCTTCTTGGTCTCTTTCCAAACAATCATCTTCAGACTAGAAAGAAAGCTCAAGAGTAACTTTTGTCACATCCCAAATGTGCAAGACAAGCTTTTAACACTCAGCCTCAGTTTTCAATGATAAACTTTTTCAAGAAATTAAGTGCAACTCTAGGCGACAGAGTTGGGTTTACTCAAGATAAGGAATAACCAATAACATCACCTCAGAGGTTCGCACAACATGTCAAATGAGGTTGTGAAGGTCCAGTTCACAGTCACCTTAGAATTATGTTTATTTTTCACATTTATTCTCTGAAACCACATTTCACACAGGCTTCCTGCAGTGGTCTCACCAATAAGGTGAAAATCTCAAGCATACCTCTTCACTGATGCATTCAATTCACTTCACAATACACAGTAACATACAATAAATTTTCCTTTTTACTTATTATACATGCACACTAAAATCTTGCAACTCACCAGGACAAACAAGTCCCTGTTCATTGGAGAACTCGACAAGCTCACCTGCTTAAGTCGTCTGCTTCTGATTCATTCTTCCTGCCAAAATGGTTAACTGCAATTTCTGACATTTTAAAACCCCAAGTTTTAAGAGAAGCAGCAATTTAAAGAGACCATGGCAAATTGATTAATTATTAATTCCACTTTCCGACCTCAACACAACCATAACCCTAAATCTTGTCACGATTAAAAATCAGCCAGGAACACAGTCAAGGACCCAATTTTCTGCAATGAACAATTCCACAAATTCACCACAGTCAGTTTTGCAACAGGTGCAGCAGCTTTCTTGAAATAACCAACATGTCCTTTTCTGTTTCATGCATTTCAATGGGGAGGAATTCAAGTATCAAGTTTTTCAGTCCATGCATGAGCTGATAACATGTTGTACAGATGGAACCACACCCTTACAGACCACATAACTCATGTTTCATGAATGCTCTTGTGTGAATGCTGAAAGCAAATTAAAACCAAGCTTCAAATATTTGCACGCAACTTCTGAGGCAAGGACACAACTGATTCAGCATTTCAGTTCATTTTTAATCTATTCTAGAAAATGCTGTATCAGATCCATGCAGTTTGTTCCAGTCAACTTTAAGTCATGGTCACTACGTTTAAGTGAGGAGAGAAAGCCTGTAACTGTCAGTTAAACACTTCCATTTTTAACTCATACACTGCGTGTGCGATAAACTAAATTGTATTAAAACAAGCAACTGCAATTAGTCAAACATTCATTCATTCTTTCTATTTTCTTTACCTGTCTTGACATAAGATCTTATCCCTGAACTGATTTCACAGCAATATCTAAGTGACAATATATGATGCAAATCAACAATGTGAAAAGTCCAAAAACAAAACAGCATGACATTGATTTAGTTCTGGCCTCATTCTTTTCCTCACCTGTATGTCAAAAACAAAGGAACAGGTTATTGACCCAATCATGAAACATAGAGAATTAAAATTTGAAAGTGAGAATGCAACAATGAAGAAATAGGCGCATATTCAGATCAAAGGGCAAGGTGCCCTCATGCCTGCTCCATCGTTTGATACAATCATGGCTGATCTCATCTTGGCGTCAACTAGCCTGCCTGCTCTCCACCACCCTTCAAACCATTACGAATTACTTTATTCTGAACAAACAATTAGAACATCAGACCCCTGAAAGAGGAGAGAGATTCGGAATGGAGGAATGAGTCGGAATGGAAGTTTTTTTTTACTCAAACAGCAGACAACATCCACTCGAGTTCCAAGGTTTTTTTGTTTTTTTTAATCTGTTTTACCTTTGTGTTCTCACTCTATTCTCTTCTTATTTATTGTCATTTCCTGAGAGAATACATTTGCCTTTTGTAACCTGCTGTGCACCTATCCTCATTCAGCCAAGTATTTTCACCATTTTGGGGCCTAATAAATATCACTCAAATTAGACATGATGGACTGAATTGCCTACTCCTGTTGTCATTATTTTCTAAGTCCAGTCTTCTATGTTGCTCTTAATCTTGCCTGTTCATCTTATTCCGTGCCTCTATCTCGATTGTCGCATTCTCCCTTTACTCACACCTTTGTCTCTCCATGCCTCACGTTTCTGTCAAGTGAGGCCAAACAACCAAACATAATAGCAATCAGAGTCTTCATTTACATCAATATCAAGCTGTGGAATTCCCTGTAAATACATGGTGATCTCTCTCTCTGTCTCCCCCTCTCTTCACTTGTCATTCATAATGTACATCTGATTGAAGCATTTGGACAGGTGCGCTAATATCTCACGTGACCTGGTACCAACACTTGGGTGAATAAATTCCTGGTGAAGTGCTTCTCAAATTTTACCATATTCAAAGGGTTATTTTGACAGCAGTTTTATTTTGCAGAAATTAATTGAACAGACCATTGTACAACAGCAAGATACCTGAGAGCTGCTGTCTCTGTTCCGCTGCAGCTCTAGTTCGAAGATTGCTTGAGCCATCTGAGGTGTTTGGGGGCGGGATTGGCTACAAAATTGAACATTTTGACAGTTAAAATCAATTCATACTTCGTGCAACAAATGTTAAAAGACTTGTGAACATCAAGAGGGTAATACATACAAAGTGCAAAAGCCATCTGGTAAATGTATTGAAGCCAGGATAGTGTCTAAAACATTGTTGAGTCATTTGATCTGAGAAGCCTACCAGCAAGCCATTACAACTGTCACTTTTGAAAACATTCACCTCATGATCCAAAAGAACAAACCTCAGCTCAATAATTCCAATGATCTTTCTGTGACATGAATTCAGGCAGTGGTATTAGGATCAACTCATTTTCTGCAAGTCAGAATTCAATGACAACAAAATCACTGGGTGGAAATTTCACAACACCATCACCCAAAATGTCAGAATTAGTACAAGGATACCTTTCTACATCCTACATTTGTCATGTATATATTACAGTAAACGCTTGTGGAATAGTGATAGTTACAGGGAAGGCATTGACATGACTGAAACAATTTGTCAAATGAAAATCATTTTGAATAGGAACTACTTCTACATAAACTTGACTGTTGTAAAAAAAGCTCCAGTTAAATCTTCCACAAGGAATAAAATAATGAGTTCACAAGCTTTTCATGAACAGGAATATGAATTTCACTCTTCAGTCAATACAAAAATATTCAACTTAACTCACTGGCAATTAGATTATGGAGGCAATGTAAATAATCCTTGCAAAGGAAAAGCAACAGAATCAGAAACTCATTTCAATTTCAACGAGACACTAATTCTGAATACTCAATTTATTAGATTTCCTACAGTGTGGAAACAGACCATTTAGCCCCACAAGTCCACACCAACCCTCCGAAGACTAACCCACCCAGACCCATTTCTTTCTGATGGGCAATTTAGCACAGCCAATTCACTTGACCTGCACATCTTTAGACAGTGGGAGGGAACAGAGCACCCAGAGGAAACCCACGCAGACATGGGGAGAGTGTGCAAACTCCACACAGTCACCCGAGGCTGGAATTGAATCTGAGTCCCTATTGCTGTGAGGCTGCAGTTCTTGCCACTGACCACTGTGCCGTTATTAGACTGACATTTATTCTCAACAAAGCAACTATGGAGTGGAACTGAGTTGGTAGGAAATGTGATGGAGCCAAAGACACAAGTTTCCATTTTTCCAATGCTTAAGTTGAGAAAATTGAACTCACCAAAAACTGGAAGTCAGATGACTGACTCCATGGTCAGCATCACAGACTCAGGTTCGATTGCAGCCTTGGGTGACTGCAGAGTTTGCACTTTTTCCACATGCCTGCGTGGGTTTACCCTGGTTGCTTTGGTTTCCTACCACAGTCCAAAAATGTGCATGTTAGGTGGATTGGCCATGGTAAATGTGGGACACTGACATAGGGTATGGTGGGGGGGGGCTGGGTCAGGTGTTCTTGCGAGCATCAGTGCAGAATTCATGGGCTGAATGGTCTCTTTCCACACTGTCGGGATTCTATGACCATTTTCAGACATTATACAGGACATGTTAACTGAGAAAGGTATTTGGTCACAAATCAGATACCCCTTATTTCCATTTTTAGTACTGCACAAAAATTCCCAGTGATGAACAACCAAGATCAAATTAGGATATTCGACGGACATGGGTTAGTGGAAACCTCACAATGAACTGAACTTCCTTCTAAGAAAACAGCATGCAACCAAGTGAACTGAATTAACCAGTGGAGCTTGAAACAAAATCAAAGACTTCCAGAGTATTCAGTTGGTCACAGAACGACGTGAAACATTGAAGAAAACCATCCAAAGTTATTACCACTTATTTCTATGTAATTCTCAACTATTTCTCACCTATCACAGTGGGAGCTTCCTCGAGAACTGCTCTGACCCGATTCATGCTGAGCATCCAGAAGTATTTTTTCCATGTCTCCATTATGAATGGAGGAAGATGAGGGCACATGCTCCAGTCCTCCAGTGCGGCTGGTGCCATTATCATTCCCATTGTTTTTCAACTGCAATTCCACCCAGGAGCCTAAAGCACAAAGAAATCACATATAACATCGTAAGTTAATACTCCTTTTCTTGTGAACCAGACCAAAACCCTTGCAGATATATCAAGGAGACAGCCTAGACCATAACATTTATTTTATTTCAAGGCAAGTGTAAGGTGCTGTTTTTCACTTGTATTTCAATTGGTCATGCTACTCAGCTTCAAGTTAAACACACTTGATTCTTAGTCTTCAGTTAAAATATGAAGTGAAGAAATGGTTTAACTTGAACTCTGCTGGACAACTTAGAATAAAAGATTATTCAACTTCTCAACGTTACGTGTTCTGCACAGTAACCTCCCATAAATACACCCTTCGGAAAGGTAAATTCACTATAACAGTGGGTCTCAGATGCAATTCTGGTAGCAGAGAGAACTCCAGCTTTTAGGTCTGAGAAAAATTTAACAGCTTCCACAGCCAACTTAAAGAACTGTGGCAACTTTTGAAAGCTAAACTAAAACCATAATTCTGTGGGAATCTAACTCCATTCAATTATGCTGCTTGTAATGTTCCACATGTGAAAGAAAACTTGGAAGACATCACAAACTGTTTACTGGCTTGGAGGAGTTCCTTCAACACCGATGGCTCAAACCTCAAAAACTCAACCAAACATACCTCTAAAAGTCATATTATCATACTTTGTCAATCAACTTTGTCCCTTGTTCAAAATACCAACTCCTATTAGGGTTAGTTTTACACAGTAAAATGGTTTCCTGTACTTGTCATGGGCAGCATGGTTGCACAGTGGTCCACATTGCTACCTCATAACACCAGGGATCTGGGTTTGATTCAAGCCTCAGGCAACTAAGTGGAGTTTGTACTTTCTCCCACGGTCTGCATGGGTATCTGCTGTGGGATTGGTTTCCTCCTTTTGTCCAAAGATGTACAGGTATGCTCGATTAGCAAAGTATCTTACCCTGTCATGGACACAGCTGTGAGACCAGGTCAATTAGCCATAGTAAATGCGGACTCATGAAGACAGAGTGGGATTCTCTTCACAGGGTGATGCAGACTCTATGGACCAAAATGACCTCCAACTACACCAGAGGGATTTTATGACTTCATCCAACTTGGTATTTATCAGTTCCTACTTTAGATGGTCTTTTACTTTTGAGCATCACATTGAAGAAGAAAGTAACTTCAGATATTGTCAAAATCTGGCGAAACGCATCCACTGCAGTTTGCAAAAAGAGGTACAATGCTCTTTCTTTTCCAAGTCTAATTCAGCTTCAGCTCCTGAAATCTGCGTGTCTCTCTTGACCACCTGTCAACTGACGTCAGCCAATGCCTACCTGGCTGACCTTGCACCTCTCACCCATGCATTTGAGCTTGTCCAAAACTCTCCTGCCCAAAGGCAGCATCACGTATCCCTCGCCCATTCATTCAGCCTTCCCTGGCCAACAATGACTCCAATTTCTGCACAACTCAAAATTAAAATTTTCATCCTTGCATGAACATGCCTCCATCGTCTCACAAAGGCCCTCAATCCCTCCAATCAATCCCAAAATCCTTTA
The DNA here is from genome assembly GCF_037043375.1 of Chiloscyllium plagiosum. Lineage (NCBI taxonomy): Eukaryota > Metazoa > Chordata > Chondrichthyes > Orectolobiformes > Hemiscylliidae > Chiloscyllium > Chiloscyllium plagiosum. Next base: position 9,343,335 of record NW_028270186.1, read on the forward strand.
AGAATCCTGTGTTCACTCAACACTAGCTTCCTGTCATTTTGGCTACAAACTCTTAAATTTCTTTCTAAGGCCACCAAATTTTAAACGAACGTATGCACAAGTTTTCACTGCTAATAATGCAAATAAGCAACATAAAAATTACTCCAAGGGAATAAACCAAATTTAAAAGGATCCAAATTCCAGAAGTTTCAGTGGAGTCTTCTCATGATTTTTCTGCCACGGAGGGTATTACAGAATGCCCAGAAATGTTGCTTTGCATCAGCCCCCTCTTCGCATATTGAGAGACATGCACAATGTTTTTCTTTCTCCTTCTTAGTCAATAAGGGTAAAGACAAAAGCTATCACTTACAGTGCAAATTACTTAAATCTATGGCCCCTGTTAACCTCAACATAGCAAAATAAAGCAATTTGCTTCAGCAGTTTTGACTCATTTGCAGAATCTGCTCTGCCATCCACAACTCAAAATGTTTCGTTTAAATCAGATCAAGCAACTGTGACGTCAACTTTAAAACCTTTAATTACTCTTCATAGACTGAAAGAAACCGCAGTTATTCTTTGTCGACAAACTGTTTCCTGAAATAGAAGGACAAAACATTGAACATTACAGTGCAGTACAGGCCCTTCGACCCTCAATGTTGCGCCACCCTGTGAAACCAAACTGAAACCCATCTAACCTACACCATTCCATTCTCCTATCCAATGACCACTTAAATGCCTTTAAAGTGAGCGAGTCTACTACTGTTGCAGGCAGTGCATTCCATGCCCCTACTACTCTGAATAAAGAACCTATCTGTCCTATATCTATCACCCCTCAATTTAAAGCTCTGTCCCGTCATGCAAGCCATCAACATCCGAGGAAAATGGCTTTCACTGTCCAACCTACCTAACCCTCTGATCATCTTATATATCTCAACTAAGTTGGCTTGCAACCTTCTTTTCCCCAACGAAAACAACCTCAAGTCCCTTAGTCTTTGCTTGGGAGACCTCCCTTCCATACCAGGCAACATCTTAGTAAATCTCCTCTGAACCCTTTCCAAAGCTTCTACATCCTTCCAATAATGTGACTAGAATTGTACGCAATACTGCCAGAGTTTCATACATGGTTCTGAAACTCAAACCTCATGGTTCTGAAACTCAAACCCTCTACCGATACAAGCTCACACACCTTCTTAACAACCCTATCAACCTGGGTGTCAACTTTCAAGGATCTATGCGTCTAGACCCAGAGATCTCTCTCATCTGCCCTACCAAGCTTACCATGAGCCCAGTCCTCTGCATTCCTGTTACAACTTCTCAAAGAATTATGCCAATTAATCACTGCAGGGGAAAAGGTGAGATGAACGAACTGTTTCAATACCTGCTTGATAACTAGCTACCTTGTGACAAATGGCAAATTAAACATGCCAGCAGAAACAACGTCCTGAGGTGAAGAAACTCATGACAGGACACGCTCTGCTCCTGACAGACAACCAACACCAAATATAACAAGAACAGGGAAGCTCAATTTACAACAACGTATTTTAATTCTCGGTACCAAAGTAACCTGCAGACTTGGTGACTTCAGAGGCATCTTACATGACGTCACACCATGAGCTTAACAAGACAGAAGATCCTCTAAGAATTCAACTTAGGGATTCATCAGCATCAGAACTCCAGATAACCACAGCGGACAATGATCGAATCCTGGACACCCACAGACAGACATTGTTGCTTGTAGCTCAATTCCACCATTACTTAGGTAATAGCCAAGTTGGGTTGTGAAGCTTAACTTGCTTACTTGGGGCCTTATTTTGGTTGCTATATGCAATGCAGTTGGTGTCTTTTTTTAATCTATAAAATTGCTTAGCAGGTAGACAAATGAAAGGTAACTTGTGCTAACTTGCACACAAATATGAAAGTCTGCAAACAAGAAATCAAACGTATCAATCATGACACGATTTGAGGTGCTTTCTATTCACCTGTCAAACTTCCATTAGCTGTCAAGTTTTGGGATGACATATTCTGAATTACATCATGTAAACAAATCTTTGTTAATTATGCATGATATTTTGATTAAGGACTAGACACTCCAACCAACTTTTAAAACAGAAGTCCATTTAAAATAAGCTGTCAAGAAAGAAACCAGACTCTCAATTCCCAAAAAGGAAAAGGCAAATAGCAAACAAACTGCTAACGTTCTCTCATGAACTAGTGGCAGGGATTTTAGAAATTATCAAGGCAGAGTCCACTTGGCTTTGTGAAAACTAAGCATGTTTGACTTTCTTCATTTGACTAGTTTGATATGTTAAGAGGAACCATTAGGAGGTACATAGAGAAATAAGAGGATTAATGAATTAAGGGAGTCAACATAAATGGGTCATTTTGGCTGTAACCAGTCAAGTAACACAGAATCCACATGAGGACATGAAGCATTTACCGCAAATATTAAAGATTTGCATGAAGGGACAGAGTCTTGGAACCAAGCTTACTGACAAACAAAGACAGAAAGGCAAACAGGCTACCAACAGTGTGCCCAGTTTGGCATGAGGAATTAAAATAAACCTTATTTAAATGGCGATGCATTGCAGAAAGTTTAATTTCAGAGCTTTCAATGGCACCGTTGTCCATGAAACACAGCTAACATCAAAGCACAGCAAGCAGTTAAGAAGAATAATGGAATTTCACAACATTGCAGGGTGGATCGAACATCATCGCTGATAAATCTTAGTGCAAATGCGCAGGGCAATGTAAAGCCACACCTTGAGTACTGTTGTCTAGCTTTGTTTTCCTTAATTAAGGAAAGGATACACTTGAATTAGAAGCGATTCAGAGGTGGCTTACCCAAGTGATTTAAGGATGCAACAGTTGTCTTATGGGTCACATTTGAGCAGGTTGGGTGTCCACTCTTTGACGCTTCAACAAATGATAAGAGATTTCGCTTGCCACATGCAAAATCCATAAGGGACTCGAAAGGTAAATGCCCAGAGGTTGCATCCTCTCAGAGAATCTGCAAGTGTGAACTGGTTAAAAAACATTTTCCCATTTACACTGGAAATGAGGCACAATTTCTTCTGAAAGGGTTGTCAGTCTTCAGAATTCCCTCAGATCAAGCAATGAATGCTGGGTCAAGGCTGAGTTAGATACATTTTTCATCAATAAATGGAGTCAAATGGTTCAGCAAACGAACAGTCAGCTAAGTGCAGCTGAGGCCACGATCAGAATTAACTTCAACATGAAAATCTGTCTGACTACCTGTTAAAGCTCATGAAGCAAGTTGTTCAGAAGATACAGAAGGTGGTTGCACAATAACATTGTCATCATAGACAACAGATTCGAAACAATGAAATTTCCCAACTTATTGCCCAGTGCAACATTGTAATTCAGCTTTTAATTTGCCACAATTTATTATCTCTACCAAAATATATATAGAAAATACAGAGTATACAATATAAGCAACTGGCTCATAAGTTAACACGCACAAAGAATAAATGGTTTGAATACGGAGTAGTATAGTTACATGGTGCATTTTTAATTATTTTACAATTCTACACTGAAGCTTTCGTAACTGTTCTGGACCATGCCATACTGCAGGGAGAAAGTGAGGACTGCAGATGCTGGAGGTCAGAGCTGAAAAATGTATTGCTGGAAAAGCGCAGCAGGTCAGGCAGCATCCAAGGAGCAGGAGAATCAACGTTTCGGGCACAAGCCCTTCTTCAGGATTCCTGAAGAAGGGCTTATGCCCGAAATGTCGATTCTCCTGCTACATGCCATACTGCTCCAACATTGTTAAGCAGGAAGCTCAGACAGTAACTTTGCAATTTGTTTCGGGAAATGAATAGTGAAAATTACCCAGAGTAAGTTAGCTAGGTGACAACCAGGTTTTAGAACAAAGATTTGTACACAAAATTACATAATGAAACAACAGAATAAAGAACACCTACATAACTCAGTCTATCCAAACTAGACTTCAATATGATGTTCTGAATATACACAACAGTTCCAATAAACAAACTCATTATACAGTATAAATGAAACAAAGGCTAACAGATCGAAGTTAGAAGGGCAGAAGGGAAGAATCGAGCAGCCTGTTTCCACACAGACTACTACTGAACTCCAAGATAAAGTTTCAACTGAACTGCTCAGCTGGAGAGCTAGCCACACCCCCTCGACTTCCACAGATTAATTCTCAAACCATAAAGCTTTGGCCTAAACTCTCATCTGTTTACGAATAAACAAAAGGCCTTTCACTTCTGTACCAAACCAGTCAATTCAGAGCCAGAGTGATTTACAACCCCTCTGAAAAAAAACCAAGGACAGTATCCTTGAGAAATGGTTTGGAGATGCCCGTGTTGGACTCGGATGGACAAAGTTAAAAATCACAACACCAGGTTATAGTCTAACAGGTTTATTTGGAAGCACGAGCTTTTGGAGCACTGCTCCTTCATCAGGTGGTTGTGAAGTATAAGATCGTAAGACAATTTATAGCACAAGTTCAGTGTGAGGTAACTGAAATTACATATTGAACAAACAATCCTGGTCATTTTCAATATATAATTTCAGTAATATCACACTGTCAACTTTTTGCTATAAATTCTGTATCTTACAATCTTATACTCCACAACTATATTAAGGACGAGAAGCGCTCTGAAAGCTCATGCTTTCAAGTAAACCTGTTTGACTATAACCTGGTGCTGCGTGATTTTAAACCGTGAGAAATAGAACAGCTTTTAGAAAAAAAGGACCAGCTTTGTGACCTAACTTACCAACATAAAACGTTACATTCAATGACACAAAGTAGTTTGTGACTTGTTGACTAAGGGACACCACCAATACAGCAATCATGCCTGAGAAAGGAACAGGATCACTATCTAACAAGTTAGCAAAACATGTTAACGTATACACTTTACATTCATGACAGCTGCCTTCTTTTTCTCTGCCTCTCATCCATGAAAAGCAGATACCTGATCAATAAAATTTCTTTGTGTGATCACTGGTTTGAAAGAAGTTCACGTCTCAGTCGGGAGCCTGATTTTCCATTTCCTGTCTTGACTGGCCCCTCTACATTTCTGAAGGTTTGGGAGGCATTAAAGTGTTATTCTCACAAATGAATTCAGTTTCTGAAACTTACAGCTTCTTTTGCAACATTCATCTTTGCACAATAAGCTAAAAATAACATAATGCTAAACAACGGCTTCAGCCAAAAGGTAAGCCACTTGCACAGTTTATCTGAGGTAACAATACTTGGTTTTTCTTTGCACCAAACATTTGTTAAAATCACAGGTTCCGTTTCAAACAGTCGGTCTCTGTTGAACTAATGTTTCCTGTGGGGGAAAATATCTTCCAAGCACTTGAAGGTGTTTGTCTTGTATAGAAGCATCGTCATTAGTAGGAGACAGTGGCTACGAACAGCTCAGAATGAGGGAGCCTGCATTTCACTGGCGCCTGCTCTGGAGCACATCTCTATCGTGCAAGAGCTTCACACAGCCTCTCAACAATGACGCCGATTGCTGATTAGATTAGATTCCCTACAGTGTGGAAACAGGCCCTTCAGTCCAACAAGTCCACACTGACCCGCCAAAGTGCAACACACCCAGGCCCATTCCCCTACATTTACCCCTTCACCTAACACTACGGGCAATTTAGCATGGCCAATTCACCTAACTTGCACATTTTTGGACTGTGGGAGGAAACCCACGCAGACACGGGGAGAATGTGCAAACTCCACACAGTCAGTCGCCTGAGGCGGGAATCAAACCCAGGTCTCTAGCACTTTAATGGTACAGAAACAGGACACTGGCAAAAATTAAAATTCATGAGCTTTATTACAAATCACTTCACTTGATTGTAATACCAGTAATTATAAATTAGAGTATTTCATTCCAAATGAGCAACCTTGAAAGTTCCAGATTAAGGGTGAAGTTGAGCACAGCTGCATTTCACAGGTTTGTCAGAAGACCATAAAGACAGAGGGAGAAATTAGGTTATTCAGCCCATCAAGTTTGCTCTGCCATTCAATCATGACTGACACGTTTCTTAACCACATTGGTCATTGTCCCGCTTTCTCCCCAATGAGGATGAAAAATATGTCACATTGTGTGAAAGTAATTCACATTCCAAAAAGTACTTGTTCAACCAAACACAATGTTTCAGTTGATGAGCGTTCGAATTTGCCAACTTGCCCAAAATGGCAACATCATACCATGACGGTTGAAATGTAGCCAAGAAATCCCCTGCTCTGTTCAAATAGGGATACAAACAGATTAAGCCCAAGAACACACCTTGTTTTATTTCGGTCTTTCAGTGCGAGCAGCAGCCTGGACCACCCGCTTTTAATTTTTGCAATGCAGTCACAACCCAGAATCCTCTGACCCAAAGCTGAGTGTGCAGCCACCGTGATCTGGCTCAGGGACGAAGAGATGGAGGATATGATAACCCTATTGATTCCTATCGAGATTCACTCGTGCATTTACTCATGGAGTTCTTTGGGTATAAGTTTCTTTGTCACAGTCACAATGGCCTACCTGAGCACGTAATGAAAAAGCAAATCCTAGGATGGGGACACCATCGGTCAGGCTTGCTGAGTTATTGATGCCACGTTGGTATCTACTTGTTCCCTTTTGCAGGTCCAGCTCCGCACTACCCCTTCCTCTGACATAGAGGACCCTTACAGTACAGACAGAGGGCCAACAAAGGTTGACCTGCCGAAGAGTAACCCACCCAGACCCACTCCCGACCCTATTATCCTATATTTACCCCTGACTAATGCACCTCACCTACACATCCCCCAACCCTGGGCAATTTGTCATGGCCAAGCCACCTGCCTTGCACATCTTTGGACTGTGGGAGGAAACCCATAAGAAACCCGTGCAGAGACGCCACACACACAGTGCGGCGGCCCGAGATGCAGTAACCGAAGCCGGGTCCCTGTCGCTGGGAGGCAGCATTGCTAACCACTGAGCCACCGCGCCGCCTCCCTCCCTCGGCTGGGCCCACAGCTCCCATTGACTCAGGCCGCTGTCACTCACCCGGGCGACATTTCCGCCTGTCGTGTTTTTGTTGTTTTTCTCCGGGAAACCTGTCCCGGCTCAAAAAAAAAATCAATTAAATTCAACCGTCTCCCTCGTCATAATTCGGCAACCGTGCCGGCGACAGGCGTTAAGTTAAAAACGTAACAACAGAACAAACTGTGTAAAATACAACCTTTGAGGGGGGGCGGGGGGGTGCTTCTTGAAACTCACCGTTCAGGCCAGCGTCCTCGCCGTTGGCCTGTCGCGCCGCTGCCATTTTCTCGGTTTTTGTTTTGAAGAGTTTTGTTGTTACAGGCGGCCAGCCGTCACTCCGACCGAGCGCCGTTTGCCGTCTCCGACCGTTTGAATTTTCCAACGGTCCCCTGCGCGAGCCTTCGGCCGCTCCCACCCAGCCGGACTGCGCGTGCTCCGCTCGTTCCACACGGATTTCCGGGGCGGGGGGGGGGGGGGTGAAGAGATGAAGAGAAGGGAAGGATGCCACGTCGGCGGTGACATCACCGCTGTCCGCCCCGGGAGGCATCAGTTCAAGTTGCACCTGCTGTGCAACACGCGGTTGCGACCTCACAGCCATGACAGACACCTCAATGCTCTTGCAGATGCTACAGGAACTAGAGAAAGCAGGTCTGAAAAATCGTCCAATGAAAGTTTGAAATAAAGGAATGAGCACCGAGATGGAATTGTACTATGATTTGGAGGTGCCGGGGTGGACAAACTTAATGAGGGGTTTTTAAACTTTGAGAATTGTACCATAGTTCCCCCCACACAATCAATGTGGAAAAAAGATCAAACGTCTTTAAATTCTCAGATGCATGACTAAAATGTTGCAACGAATTCAATTTCAAAAACCTTGACTAGGACTATCAAAGTACTAATGCTTTGTGGAGAAGATTTTGTTAAAATGTGTTGGAGAAACTTTTTATCAATGTTTAAATGTTCCGATGAGAGAAGGAGCAAAACTTGGCGCTCTCTAGAAATAAGGCAATCAGGTACCTGCAACCCAAGATCTTTGTTCAACAACATACCCTAGGGCCCTACCATTCGCTGTTTAAGTCTTGGTCTGGTTGGTCTTACTGAAATTAATTCAACTCCATTTGCCACTCCTCAACCCACTGGATTGAGTTGATCAAGATCTCATTTGTTATCTTCCAGCATCTTCTTTGTTGTCCACTATACCACCAATTTTGGTGTCATGTGCAATCTTACAAACTGATCACAGGCCTCCAGTTTTCTCATACCAATAGTTGGTGTAACGATTGTCAATGTCAACAGCAGCAGACCCTTGCAGCACATCACTTGTTCACAGGCCTCCAGTCCAAACAACAACCTTCGACCACCACTCTATCTTCTTTTGTATCCAATTAGCTAGCTCTCCCTGGATCCCACATGATCTAACCATACTAACTAGTGTAGGCTAGGTGCATTAGTCAGGACTAAATATAGGGTCGGGGAATGAATCTGGGTGGGTTACTCTTCGGAAAGTCAGTGTGGACTTGTTGGCCAAAGGACCTGTTTCCACATTAAGATTTCTAATACTAATTCTAACCAGTCCAGCACATGGAACCTTGTCCAGCCTTGCTCAAGTCCATGTAGATCATGTCCACCACTCTGCCTTGGTGAATCTTCTTCGTTAGCTCTATCAAGTTTGAGACATATAATTTCCCAAGCACAAAGCCATACTATTATCAGTCCTTGCTTTTCCAAATGCATACACATCCTGTCTCTCAGAATCTCCTCCAACAATTTTACCACCACTGACTCACCAGTCTCTAGTTGCCTGGTATTTCCTTGCAAACTTTCTTAAATAATGGCTTAACATTAGCAAACTTCCAGTCTTAAGAATGGATAAGAATGGATGGCAACAAGAACCATAACTTCTTACCAGCTGTCGTGAACAAAGACAATACTAACTCTACATTTGAAATGCATGAGGCATGGTGTCAACAATTGCAGTACAGTTCTTGTTTCAAAGATTCTGAAATGATCAATTCTAAAGCTTTCTGGTCAATAAAACAGTTATCATTACAACAATTGCAACACATTTTCCACTTTATTTCTCAATATTTGCTTCTGAAACAGGTTTCACTTGCAATTCCAGTACTTTAGAGCACAGAGGATGATAATATACAGTTTTGCTGCACTGAACCTGTAAGAAGGTTTAATGAAAAACTGTGTTTATCTTAGACAACTCTGTGGAGAACAGCACCCAAAGTAGTTTCTAACTTAGTATCTGTTATTCCCTTCCATTCTTACCAATTGCACAGACTGGTTTTTGCAGTACTCCTGGGTTGTGTATGTCACCTACGCATAGGCAAAATAACACCCAAGTCAATTACTGGCTGATAAACCTGGCACATTCAATCCCAAATCCCAAAGAAGACATGAATCAGCCCATTTGAAAGTATAGAATGAGTACAGTGCTTTGTATTTAAAAAATATAAATTTTAAAATTATAGAAAACATATTTGTACTTTATGAACACTATTCCAGTTGAGAGTATTTGATTCATGACTGAAATTGACAGGACATAAGATCCTATTCCATCTATCAGTGAAGGGCAGGAATATTTTCAGGAGCTACACTATTCTGCACCCGAGACATTGCAGTCTTGTCTCCCTTAATCAGAGATACAATATTAACATTAATACAAACAATGACAATCATGAAATTTTTTACAATTGCCAAGTTTTTTGAGACTTTTGAAGATCAGCATATCAAATAACCTTACTGCCTTGTTCAGAAATCTCACAGACGCTAAAATCATGCTGTCTCCCTCATGAGCTGTAACAAGCATGATTTCCAATTGGGACAACATTCTCAACAGGTCTCTTTTTCAAACACATTCAGTTGCACCAAGTGATCAAATAATTTGAAGTAGTCAAGATGAGTGTTCACAAAAAAAATTTTTAAACTTGTCTTACCTCTACTCAGTTTAAGAGACCTGTTATTTCACCACGTTACCAACTTCACCATTTAGGCTGTACAGCTTACTTCACTACTTCTGATGAGACACCAATTTATCCTATCATCAGGATAGTTGCATGTGGTTATAACATTTAATCTTGTTAATTATAGATTAATGTACAAAGTCCAAGTCATTGTAACACCTCTGGTAATCTCTCGTGTTCGTTGACGAGTGCTCAAGCAAATCCAAGAAAATTAAACCCTTTGAATCGTCCCTTGAAGGGAATCTTTGAACCAAAGTCAGACATATGATGAACATCAAGGTTTTCCAATTGTTCCATGGTCTGAATGAGATATGTATTGAAAGCTGAAATGAAACTGAAGACATCATGAACATTATCTGCTCCTGTTGGATCAAATGGACCATGCAGTATTGATCAATCACATACGCACCTCATGACCCCGACTTTTTCTTGGGGGCAGGGAAGAGGAACCAAAGCAGCTGTTACTGGCAAAAGGAAGTTGATTGTTAAGTAGTCACTAGTCGGTGACGAGTCACCAAATCGGGAAACCAATGATAGATATGTTTTTTGGATGCCAACAAGAATCCAATTGGCGCTTAGCTAAACAAACAACTTTGAGCTGTGAACACGTCAGAATGTGAGCGGGTAATCAGTTCTTTGTTCTGAGGTCAAAGCTCATGATCAATTTATACTTCCTGCACCAGTTTTTGTATGCGGTGACTTTTAACTGGGAACTCAGAGACTTGCTCAAAATGTACTAGCCATTTTGGGTCTCTTCCAAACCAACGATCAAAGTGAGACAGGGGCACCTGAAGCCAAGTTCTGGCATGTGTGATCACATTAACAACGATACCTGGGCACCAGGAGAATTGAACTGTTTTCCTGTGTCCTTGCTGGGGACCATACCTCACCCAAAACACTGGAGAAAGTGCACAGGTGCATAAGCCAAATCCAAATTTTGTTTCCTTCCTGACATGCATGTATATTGAGGGATGAACATGTGAAAAGCAGGCTGCAGGGGAAACCTGGACAGTAGTCTAACTGGTTGCCTTGAGACTTTGCAGATTGGTCCTTAAAGCCACAATATTACTAACAACTGTGCCGCAATAACTTTCCCAAACAATGTATAAATTTCAAGGTGAAATTGAAGCAAACAATCTTTCTCTTTGCATAAACATGAACAAGAAAAGGTCAGTCAGCTCCGTTAATTTTCCCACCATTCAATTTGATTGTAGCTGATCTATTTATTCGTTCATTCAGGCTGTTTCATTAACTTGAATAAATCCGCAGGACCAGATCAGGTATACCCTAGAACTCTGTGGGAAGTGATAGGTGAGGCGAGACTGGAGGTTAGCTAGCGTGGTGCCACTATTTAAAAAAGGGGTGTAAGGAAATCCAGGGAACTATAGGCTTGTAAACCTGACATCAATGGTGGGCAAGTTGTCGGAGGGAAACCTTTGGGACAGTATTTACATGTATTTGGAAAAGCAGGGACAGATTAAGGATAGTCAACATGGCTTTGTGCGTAGGAAATCATGTCTCATGAACTTGAGTGAGTATTTGAAGAATTAACAAAGAGGATTGATGAGGGCACAGCTGTGGACGTGATCTATATGGACTTCAGTCAGACTTTGAATAAGGTTCCCCATGGGAGACTGGTTACCAAGGTTAGAGCACATGGAATACAGGCATAACTGGCCATTTGGATAAGGTAGAGACAGAAGGTGGTGGTGGAGGGTTGCTTTTCAGACTGCAGGCCTGTGACAAGGAGTGCCACAAGGATCGGTGCTGGGTCCACTGCTTTTCATCATTTATATACATCATTTGGATGTGAACATCGGAGGTATATCTATTAAGTTTGTAAATGATACCAAAATTGGAGGTGTAGTGGACAGCGAAGGTTAGCTCAGATTACAACGGGATCTCTTATCATATGGGCCAATGGGCTGAGGAGTGGCAGATGGACTTTCATTTAGATAAATATGAGGTGCTGCATTTCAGAAAGGCAAATCAAGGCAGGACTTATATACTTAACGGTAAGGTCCTCGGGAATGTTGCTGAACAAAGACCTTGGGGTGCAGTATCATCGTTCCTTGAAAGTGGAGTTGCAGATGGATAGGATAGTGAAGCCAGTGTTTGGTATGCTTTCCTTTATTGGTCAGCGCATTGACTAGAGGAGTGGAGAGGTCATGTTGTAACTGTACAGGACACTGGTTAGGCCACTTTTGGAATACTGCATGCAACCTTGTTCTACCTCCTATCAGGAGGAGGATGTGAAACTTGAAAGGGTTCAGAAAAGATTTACAAGGATGTTGCCAGGGTTGGAGACTTTGAGCTCTGTGGAGAGGTTTTCCCTGGAGAAAGTGAGGACTGCAGATGCTGGAGATCAGAGCTTAAAAATGTGTTGCTGGAAAAGCGCAGCAGGTCAGGCAGCATCCAAGGAGAAGGAGAATCGACGTTTTGGGCATAAGCCCTTCTTCAGGATTCCTGAAGAAGGGCTTATGCCCGAAACGTCGATTCGCCTTCTCCTTGGACGCTGCCTGACCTGCTGCGCTTTTCCAGCAACACATTTTTAAGCTCGGTTTTCCCTGGAGCATTGGAAGCTGAGAGGTGACCTTATAAAGGTTTATAAAACGATGAGGGGCATGGATAGAGAAGGTCTTTTCCCTGGGGTGGGGGAGTCCAGAATTAGAAGGCATAGGTTTTGGGTGAGGGGGAAAGGTTCCAAAGGGACCTAAGGGGCAACTTTTTCATGCAAAGGGGATGCATGAACAGAATGAGCTGCCAAAGGAAGTGATGGAGGTTGGAACTTATACAACATTTAAAAGGCATCAAGATGGGTATATGAATAAGAAGGGCTTAAAGGAATATGGGCCAAGTGCTGGCAAATGGGACTAGTTTAATTTAACATATCTGGTCAGCATAGCTGAGTTGGACTGAAGGTTCTGTTTCCATGCTGTACATCTCTATGACTCTATGATTCTTACTTGTCATAGACTTGCATACATTTTCCAATTAACCTCACCTCAACAGATTTTTGTGGTATGCAGAGAGTCCTGTTGGAGTTCAGGCATCCCAGGTTTCATTGCCTAGCATTTCCAAACTAAGACAACATTTGCTTGAAACTTTCAAGATTTGAAGAGGAACCCAGGAAGATATTGCAGAATCTGCTTCTTGTATCAGACTCTGCAAGTTAGAGCCAGATATTGAGAGAGAAGTTATCAAAGTACTGGTTCATAAATACATCAAATGTGGTAGTTTTGCTATAGCACAGTCGAACCATTCTCGTGCAATCCCACTTTATAAAATCATGTAATAGCAGCACCATTTAAACTAATGGAGACAAAATTGCATTATAACCAACACGCACTCATGAAAGTGTCCCCTATTTGTCAATCGTGTTGAAGCATTTTTGTGTTTTTGAAGTGTGCATTTTAGCAGAGCGACCTGTACAAATTTATAACTCAACAAAATGTTATCAACACAGAAATGATCTGAAAGAGCATCCATAGCACTTAACCTGCAATGCATTACAAGGTTATCTCAAGGTAAAATGTGGCTCAAACCCAAAAGTAGGTCCAAAAATTGATTATAAAACATATTTCAGGGATGACAGTCAATCCGGCATTCGTAAATACCACATTAATTGGCGTGCATGTGTTCTGTTGATCTTTGTTTCAGGACGAGTGCTGGCACACAGCACATGATTTGACACCCTTATTTTGAATTTAACTGACCTTCTCTTGAAATAGTAAAATGAAATCAGTTTTACAAAAACTGCTGATGGATTACTATGACAATCTTGATTTCATTGTTGAGATGTGCCAACAAACTTCAAATTTCTTTCTATAGAGACACCCCGAAAAATCATGATACAATCCAGAGAGGACAACTGTCCTAACTTCCAAAAGACAAGGTACCAATGAAATACAGTAGTCCAACACTGTACAAGATTCAAAGTTTGTGAGAAGATTTGTAGTTCGGGTGATCGTTGTTGTGGTTCTGTTCGCCGAGCTGGGAATTTGTGTTTCGTCCCCTGTCCAGGTGACATCCTCAGTGCTTGGGAGCCTCCTGTGAAGCACTTCTGTGATGTTTCCTCCGACATTTATAGTGGTTTGAATCTGCCGCTTCCGATTGTCAGTTCCAGCTGTCCGTTGCAGTGGTCGGTATATTGGGTCCAGGTTGATGTGCTTATTGATTGAATCTGTGGATGAGTGCCATGCCTCTAGCAATTCCCTGGCTATGGAGAGGCATGGCACTCATCCACAGATTAAATCAAATGTCGGAGGAAACACCACAGAAGCGCTTCACAGGAGGCTCCCAAGCAGTGAGGATGTCACCTAGACAGGGGACGAAACGTCTGCAACACAAATTCCCAGCTCGGCGAACAGATCCACAACAACTGTCCAAGATTGGTCCTCATTCCAAAGTTACAATAGCCCATGTTTGGTACTGGAGCCATTACCTTTATGGCAAGGAGCTTACAAAGTAGTACGAAGGAGATTTTGCTGCAATTGTGCACAGCCTTAGTGAAACAGCATCTGGGATTTTGTTTGCAATTTTAAAGTATATATACTCAGTAAAGATTCAATCACATTTAATATAGCAACATTCTCTGAGCAGAGATTGGGTGTCTGGGCCTAATGAGCCCACAGTTTTCAACAACGAGGTGATGTCATTCAATCATACAAAGTTATCACAAAGATCAACAGGGTAGACAAATACACTATGTTACCCTTCGCTGAGAGATTTTGAATCAGCAACAGTCTCAGTAAACTACTACGCCACTTCAAATTAGTAATAAGAATTTCTTCATTTGGGGGTGGGAAACCTTTGGAATTCTCCCCTCGGCAGGCTATGCAGTTCAGCTGTCAAGTATATTCAGAAAAAAGATTGATAGGTTTGCATATACTACAGTCATCAAGGGATTCAAAGATAGTGCAAGAAATTCAACCATCAATGAAGTAAATGATGGAGGAGGCCTAAATGTTCAAAGAGGCATATTCCAGCTCCTAATTCTCATACTCCCATCATGTTAGGTCTCCAAATGTACAATTGTAGCAGGCATAATGGATAAATGCAGCATTGTTCATGCAGGAAATGGCTTACACTGGAACAGTGCAATACTGGACAATGGGTGGAAAAAGGTTTAACTGCAAAGACATCATAGCACTATCGTTAAGTCCACGTTAATGTCAAAAACTGAGCTTTTGCAATTACATTCTTAGATGAAGTTCAAATTTTTGATCTGCCTGTACTTGAGAAAAATTTACTCTCCACGGACTGAGTGAATACCAATCCTGATATGTGCGTACACACTTCTTGCCATCACACACACATTTTCAAATCCAACTCAAAGTCCCTAGAAATAGTTTAGGACAAGCTTTGTTTACCTCCCAGAATGTGCATATGAAAAATGACAAGGACTTTGTACCGAACCATTCACTGTGGTCCAGTTGCACGCTGCACTCTTATTTTTGGACAGTGTTGGAAGGGTGAGAATGGGTGACATTTTTTTAATCAAAAAAAATGCAAGTCAGATTCAGCCAACCTTGTAAACAAATGAATCAACACTGCAGACTCAGCTTCTCCACAGGGCCTCCCCAGAGTTTTGTACTCATTCTTACAGCACTGCATTGTTGTTTTCTTCAACTGCAGATCTTAAACTCTGAGCCAGTTTCAAATTGGGTTTATGACATGGTGTGGGATATCAACATCGTAAACAAGTTCTAATATCTGTGTACTTAATAAAATAAATGCAAAAACTTCCTACAGTTTTGATTTGACATTATACGACAGTTCAAAATGTTACAACGTAAAATTCATTTCATCGACTAGCTCACTTAAACTTCAATGTACTTGTTCTGGCCCAAGGTTAAAATCAGTTGATGCTTCATGATACACGAATAAAATTTCACTCTTACCTGGTTTTGCTGGTGAAATATCCAGATGGTGAACAGAAGAGCTTAGTTGAAGCTTCTCTTCTCCATTTACGAGATGCAATACCATTTCCCACGAATTCAATTCATAGCTACACACTTTCCTCAGGCTGCTTTGATATTTTAGTCTAATGCTGTGCCACGTAATCACATCTGTTCTTCTGAACTTCAGAGAGACAATGAACAAGAGAGATACAAGTTAAGATGGCGTCCAACTCTTTTCAGCTCATCCTGTACGATCATTGTCTGACCCACAACTCAAATGAGCAATGTTTAATATCAGGAATACTTAGGTAATCGGGAATCTGAACATGCATTGGGTAGCATTGGTGGCCCAACCTTGAGGATGTGGTACAGAGAGAACAACATGAGAACATAACTTTTTGATTCAAATCATGCAGGACCTCATGGCCAAATAAAGAGATATGCACTTTGAGAGCAACAAATTCATACAAACGGCAATAAGCGAAGAACTGTTAGCTCATACTAGCTGGCATTTATTCTACGTTTCACAAATGTACATCAGGTTATTTTGTCTTCTTCCACACATCCATACCCGTCACTTACACGTCAAATGAAATGCCCCATGAGGTTTGTGTCAGCCTCAAACCAAGATATAAATTCAGCAACCTCTTAATTTTGCTGCTCTGCTCTAAATATTTTACATTTAGTCTAGAATCCTCCATCGTTTAACCAAAATTAGTGACTGCATACAAAGGTGGGAAAGCATGATCAGCAACATAATTCTCAGAGAGTATTAAAAACAAACCACGTTATGTATTCATGTTAGCATTAATGTAGTGATCAATGGCAGAATTCCTCCCCTCAATATCAGTGTCCCACCTTAACCATGACCATTTCATGGGCATTTTTTTTCAAAAAAACATTACTTTAGGCTAGCACTTCAGCACAAGCCAAGAATCAAATCTGACTCACGATAACAAGCAGGTGTCTCACCAACCAAGAAACTGGACAAGAAAAACAGTTCTGAAACTGAAAACCTGAGGATGCTAAACATTGAAAACAAAAATTACTTGGAGAAGTACTCAGATCTACCCATCCGTATTGAAACCACTCAGGGCAGGAGAGTAGGCCCATGTGGAAAGCTTATCCAATGGTGGCTCAATGGCTACATTATTTAGCCACCATGCTGCTTTTTTGTAGTTCAATGCAGTGTTTGAAGCCCAAGAACGGCGCTGAGAATGTTCCATGGTTTCCCATTCACTCCCCTAATCTGCACGAGTGCTTTGGGCACTGTCATACTTGACTTGACCTTTTAAATTTCTCCTTCAAGCTTTATTCCAAGTGGAATTCCAGACATTAGAGACCGCTTTAACACACCTTCACAAAAAAAAACTCCTTTATAACAGCAATAAATGATCAGTGAACCTTGATCGAAAATAATCTCAAATAAAACCTCGAACCAACTGTCAATTTCAGTTAAATCAAGGCACACCTCGTATAGTTTGGCAATTTACTAACAGATCATGATCTCAGCACAATTTTTATTCTCGTGTTTTGAGGGCAACCATGTGAGAAGACTTTACTTCTTTCAAGTATCTTACACAACTTTAAGATGCCCTATGTGCATCGTACCCCAAGAAGTACACTTGTTTCAAGTGCAGTCACTCTCCTGCAGTAGCTATGCACTACAAGGTGACAAAAACAATCAAATGAAGGACTACATAATCTGTTTAGAGATGTTTCAACGAAGTGTTCAGCCACAGGAATAATGTCAGATTGTAATATTTACTGCTTACAATCTATCTTCAGTTATTGCACAGGTCAGAAATGACGTAATTTTCCATGAGTGTTACACTTCTTCAAGGAAACAATATTGGAGGTAATCTAGATTGTTAACTGGAATGAGCAACTTATAATAAAGCTTAGAAAGGCTGAATTTGTTTCCACAGCTAAGACAACTGAGGAATAACTTCATTGATGTATATACCATACTCAATGGTCTGTGAATTTGGAAAGGTGTTCTCTCTTGGGGATCAGTGAACAATTAAGGGACAGTGTTCTGCAACTAAATGAATGCCCTTTTAAGTCAGGGATGCAAAGACTTTTGGTCTCCCAGAGGCTTGCGTAATTTTGGAACCCACTGCCTCAGAAGGTGGGTCATTAAATCTTTTTCAGGTTGAGGTAAGCTTCAGCAAGGGAACCACAGGTTATCGGGATAGCTAAGAACACAAAATTCAAAATACAAACCAATCAGCCATTTTGTTCATGCATGACAGAGCAGCCTTGAAGGGCTGAATAGCTCATTTCTGCTCCTAATTTTGTATCGTTTCAACAATCAACTGGAATGTGTTAGCCGATTGAATACAGTCTCAAAGGTCTGAGACGGTCAGGGACCAGTGGTATGCCACAAATATAAATTCTGGATCCATGACATTTATATTAATGATTTGGATTTGGACATAAGAGGTATGGTTACTAAGTTTGCACATGAAACCTGAATAGGGGGTGTTGCGGACAGTGAAAGTGGTTACCTCAGAATGCAATGTGAGCATGAACATATGGGCCTATGGGCTGAGTGGTTAATGGAGTTTAAATAAGATAAATGTGAGGTGTTGCATTTTGATACAGCAAATGTGGACAGGATCTGTACCATCATTGGCAGGGCCCTGGGCCAGAGTTGCTGAGCAATTGCATAGTTTCTTCTTGGTCGAGGCACAGATTAACGGGGTGGTCAAGGCATTTTGCTATGCTTGCCTTCATTGGTCAGTGCATGGAGTATGGGACTTGTGAGGTCACGTTGCGGCTGGACGGGACTTTGGTGAGGCCACCTTTGGAATACTGCCTTTCTGGTCACCCTTTTACAAGAAAAATGTTTCTGAACTTAAGAGGGTCCAATAAAGATACAAAAGGACATTGCCATGACTGGAGCATTTGAGTTCTAAGGAGAGGCTGGATAGGCAGGGGCTATTTTTCCTTCGAGTGTCTGAAGTTGAGGGGTGACTTTATAGAGGCTTAGAAAATCATGAGGGGCAGGAATAGGGCGAAAAGATAAGTCTTTTCCCAGGGTGGGGAGAGACCAAACCTCTTGGGCACAGGTTTACTGTGAGACGAGCACAATTTAATATGGACCTCGGACAACTTCTTCACACAGAGGGTGGTGCACACATGGGATGAGCTGCCAAAGCATGTGGTAGAGGTGGATACAATTACAACACCGAAAATCTATCTGGATGGGTGTATGAAGAGGAAGGGTTTAGAGGTATATGGGCAAAATGCTGGGAAATGGAACCAGATTCATTTAGGATATCTGGTCGTCATGAACAAATTAGACTGAAGGGTCCATTTCAGTGATAAGCCACTCTATGACTGTGTGGTTTTGTACCCTGTAAATGTAAATCTTCAGCAGAGAAAGGGAAGTGCAAATTAAGCAACAAACACCTAACAGCCAATAGTCATGTAATTAATTCCCACTGCCAAATCATATACAAGGACGAACTAGCCATTTGATTGCAACTTTCAAAGCTGATTTTACTCTTGGCCATTCACTTATTCAGGTTCATGTCATCACTGATTCTTTGATACTGACTGTTCAACAGAGTCTGTCAGGCTTGCCAGAAAGTCTCAATTCTGAGCCCCACCTTAGGTTCACTGATCTTAGGCAGAAAGAAAAGTACTGTTTGTCATTATTGATCTGTCATCAGTGACCCCCAAGAGTAAAGATAGATATCCATTTAATGCCCATCAATACTCACCATACAGGATCACAAAGACTCAACCTCTGGGCAAGAGGCAACGTAGTGGTACCAGTACTGAAACTACACCTCAAATAAGTTCCTTCAAGGAGAAAACTGCAAATAAAAACTCCAAGTTATCATTTAAATTACGAGCAAAATGAGACATTCATCTTCTAAAGATTGACAGTGAGTAACTTTTTTTATATCAGTTTCACGCTTACCTCAATTTTAATGCTGCATTTGTCCAGTGGTTACTTTTCAACACTTCAACAGGGCTTGAGATCTAATTTTAGACTAACTTGAAAATAGTTTCTAAAGGATACTGGGAACAGAAACAAAAAAGGCAGATGCAGGGGGTTGACCAATCAGGAAGGATTGAACTTGTATCATGCAAGTAGACAATAATCCCCCGGCTTTTAGAGGCACACACTTGGTGCCAAGCTTTTACGGTATTCCATAAGGTGCTACTGAAGCTGAACCATCACCAACCATGTGATGTACCAAATACTTGGAACATATTCAGCCATACCTAATAGACACTCATTTCATTTAAATTCCCCAGGGAAAGCGAGTCATCCAGCAGACAAAATGGAGATCAAGTTCCCTTTCTACAGTGAACTGACAAGTCAAGTCCTGCTGCAGACGTAGCTGATTTAAGAGTAATAGGAGCAGAGGAAGAAACTACTTTAGTGCCCTTATAAAAAAAAATCACATAACTGTTTTCAGAACGTGTTGCGCTGTCTGCTGTTTGATAAATATTGGGATGGTTTGCATTCTGTGGCATGCTGATAGTGTGTCAACTTGTATGTGAAAAAGATTGCAATTTGAACCAGCATCCACAGATCAATCAGGCATGGTGACAAAAATAAACAAAAAGTCCTAACGCTGAAGTTAGCATTTAGTTTGGATTAACACAAATCCTCCAACACTGTATTGCACAAGTCTGTTTCAACCCAACTCATCTTGCACTTCTCAAAAGACTTTTAAAATGTAAAAGCCATGAGAATAGCAATTTTTCTAATTTTGAAACAAAGTGCTAACACAAAATTTATGATCAGAGTTAGTTCTGTCCAAAACTGAGCAATCCAAATGTAGTATTTGACTGTACAATTTCATTTTAAAAGCCCAACCATCTCATTGAACACACAAGTTAGGCTGAAATTTTACTTTTGAATTCAGCATATCTGAAAACCTCTGGGCAAAACAGATCAAAATTGGCTGAGCAGTTTGCCTCAGAGAGCCTAAATTCATCCCAAGTAACTAAATGTTTAACACCTCTCTTTCAGAGATCAATGAGCTCTTCTTGCCAGGGTGCAGGTAGAAAGTTTGTTTCCTCTTGTGAAAGAATTACAAATGAGGAATGCACAAAACTTATGGGTGGCCCATTTAAGATAGACAAGGTCTTGAGTTTTGCAAACACTCTTCCTCAATAGGGGGCTGAAGGAGACAAGTTTTTTTTAAGGCAAACATACATAGTTTTTTGATAAGCAAAGGTTATTGTAGTCAGCAGACACATGAATTAATCAGATCAACCATCACCTCACTGAATTGTGGAGCAAGCTCAAGCAACCAAGTGGTCTATCACTGCCTCTGATCAAGACATTTATTGATGCTTATAATTTTTGTGGAAAGGTGCCTTCACTTGACACCAAAATGTCACCCTCACTAACCACTAAGGGTATTTCCATTCAGCATCCAAGTTTTCAAAATTCCAACTGCCTCTGGATAGTGACCATCAGGGAATAAAAAGAAAATCCATCTAAGAGTTTGCTGTGTTCCAGCATCACTGACACAAATACTCAGCATACCAGCAGGACAGCCTTCTAACAGCACAAGTAGCGACAAACCAATCTATTCAACACGAGGAACGCTTCCCAATGATGGGCACAAATCTGCAGAGGTGTGATACTATATGCTTTGCGTTGGATCAAATGGCCTGAGCCAGTGTGGCAGTTCAGAAGTCATTTGCCTCTGTTGACCAATATGAGTGTGGAAAACATACGAGGGAACCTTGTATATTTCATTATCAAAACCAGTTGGTGAAGGAAAGCTAGGATAAAATTAATGCTGTCCAGTGGTCACACAACCTGGCTGAGGTGAGGCCCGAGGATGCGTAAAATGCCCAAGTAGTGTCATTCTGCATAACCGATTAGAGAAGTGTTTTCTAATATCACGAAATGCATTTAAATTGACTATGATGCAGAATCAACATCAAAATTATGTTACAGCAATGGTTGAAAAACACTACTTAGCGACACGGAACCATTTCGGGTCTGCAAAGCAACTGCAAGAATCTCAGTTCCAGTGCGTGTTTTGGACTTCTTGCTCTTTAAAATTTGAGAACTGGATCAATTAGTCATCTGAGTTCGGTTTTCATTATCAAATATGATCATGGGAATGGTTCAAGACAGCAACACGAGGAACTGTTTGATTTTATTTTTCCACAGGTGACTGTCATATTAATTTCCTTTCTTGCTCATCTCGTGACAAGTGCACAAACACTCAATTCATAGGTTTCAAGAGCTGAGAGCTGATCACCATATTACACAGCAGTTTCACTTCAGCTCTGACAGAAACTGCACAGATCAAAATGAGCCATAACAATGGATTGGACTTTTGACAAAAAAAAACCTCTCCCCGAGCTTCTCACTACTTTTGGATCCCAATCTCAGTCTCGTCAACCAGGTTGACCAGAAATGTTTTCTCAAGGAGAATGGGTAATAAAATTCCATAAATTCAGAGTTATAGAGCAAAATTCAGAGGTTCAAACCACTTAAGTGGTGTACATGACAACTACAGGAAACCAAAGTAAGAAAAAGAATAAAACAAATATGGACTTCATTAAGTCCACTGCAGCCCCATTGAAAATGCACAAGTTTATTAACACCGAGTAAAAAATACTTAAGGTTCAGATTCCAGCACAAACATCAGTAAAACTTACCGGTGTTAGACACATTCTTTAATGCATTCATTTAAAATAATAGTACATGGGTTTAACAGTTTACACATCATTTCAAAAAAGAAAAAGCACCAAATAAAGGAGCTATTTTTTATCATTTTTATTCAGTAGGTTTCTCTTGCGCCAGAAATGGCAAGGGCAGCAATATTACAGTTGGTTGTTAAAACATCTGTATGCAACAATAACCACCTGACTCACTGACCCAACTCTGACCTGCTCATGTCCTTTACACTCCAACAGGGCCAGGAGGAGTCTGTGAGGTCAGAGGAGGAATGTCACAAGCGTTAACAACAAGCTGTCTGTCGATAAAAAGAGGAGCGGGGAGGGGGAAAAGAGAACATTACAGTAATCAGGGTACACAGTAAAACATTGCCATATCATGACTGAAGGACTTCTTCTTCAAGACCTCACCACAATGGAAGGCAAAGGAGTGGATTAAATGAAGGTCTGATGCAGTAAAATGCTAATGTAGTGGCCCATAATTTGTAATGAAGAGACAACCTCCCTCCCTGCCAAATGACGAGCGAACATGGCCTGAATTTTGAGTGGGGTAGGGAACAGGAGCAAAAGAAACTTGGATAATGTGACTGGTGTGCGTTATAAATGGCACTGATTCAAGAGAGGAGCTGGGGAGGGGGCCGGTTTGGGCCTCTCTCTTACAAGATATAAAGGCTACGCTATCTTAACTAGGCAGGAATTGGATTCTTGCTTCACTGCACTTGTTTTAATTCACTTTGTCCTGGAATATATACAGATTGTTGGTTGTGGCTACAGCAATGATGTTGTCCTTCGGATGCCAAGCTGTGTGCAGGATCTTCTTGTTGAAGTCCAGACTATCAACACTAATCTCGTCCTTCTTCCTCTTGCCTCCTGAGCACACCCTGCGTGGCTTCAGGATAGCCCGTGGTTTGCTGTTCTCTCTTGAGGCCTCTAGCGTAATGTCCCGTTTTGTGTTTCTGTCGAACATTCTGAAAAAATTGTTGTACGACCCAGTCATGACAACACTAAAAGAGTTAGAAAAGAAAACAGCTATGAGCAAGTGAACAGGCATTTTAATAACTCTAAACACAAGATGCTGGCACATTCTGAAATGTTTGCTTGGCACCTTGGGATGATATTGTACATGACTCTACTGGACATTTTCAATCTTGCAGTTTTGTTAAGTTCCTTCAAAGCAAATTTCAACAACCTCACCAAGGTAGTTTTGGGTTTCATCAGTGGGCAGGTAATGACTGCACTACCTTCAGCTCCCTCCCACCCTCTTTCCCCCCTACCCACCTCCACCCCCAACAAGGCTGGGTTATCAATATGGTTCCATACAAAAAAAGACCTGTGAGGCTCAAGGGTTCGCTGCCCATGACTACGAAGGAGCCAAAAATACTGACCAACTGTTCTTACATGGCAAAATACACAAGACCTAAACATGTATTGCGCAAACTGGTGCTGAGCACTGGTTCAAACTGTACCTGCAACACATGCATAAAGAAATCATCTGTGCCACGATACCGTACAGAGGCCACACAGTGTTAGCAGCAATAAGGACTGAACCAGAGGAAAATTAACAGTTGAAGATGTCATTGTAGAAGAATCAGCTGTACCTATCACAACCATTCCAACAACATTCGAACTTGTCAAATATACAGTCGTTTTCATATAGCGAGCAGAGTTTGCTTCGGAGGTATTCGTGCACCTGTAAGAGTGAACAGTCAATTAGTACTGACACAGACAAGTTGCACTCAGTGAAGAGCAAACTGAGGGTACAACCAAGACAAAGCTATTTATGTGAACAACAATAGTGTTGTTTAAAACTTCAAACATGAAGGTAGATTTGGTGCAAGTGACAAAGCCAAGCGTCAAATTTAGAAATGAATTGTTTTTCCATGACAAGTTGGATGCATTAGCAGAAACACCACAACCATTCTTTGTGCAAGCTTTTCTCCTCCATTTCTGCTTTTGTGATACATGGTTGCTCAGTCAAGATCATTTGGTTTCTTTTGTTCTTCAAACTACAGCTGAAAACTGCTCTCCACTTGTCAGAATTCCACTGCAACATCCAAATCAGTCAGTTAAATTTGGACATTGCCGATAAGTGGCAATTAACCTCTCCAATTCAGCACTTGTCTCAGACTGAAATTCCTGCTTCTTTCATTACCATACAATGACAGCCTTGTGTGAGTACCAGCATGGAGACTCCAGCACTTCAAGCCAGCAGCTCATGCAGAATTACAAGCATGCAGGAGATTCTGGCCTTCCCAGTGATGCTCTCATCCCATGAATAAATCATTGAAACCAAGTTATTTCAATCCCACACTGTGCTTCCTATTGCTCAAATTTAAGTACGGAAAAAAAACACAAATAATGTGAGGCAAACAGAGAAAAAAAGCAGTGTGATGGAACAGATACATTAATATCACAGGTACGTAAACAGCATAAGTGGTGGACCCAATCTTTATAAGAATAAATCCCAAACCTCAGGTTCAGGGCTGGTACCAGGCAATAAATTATATTGATAACGCTTCAATTAGATTAGATTCCCTACAGTATGGAAACAGGGATTTTGACCCAACAAGTGCACAGCAACTCTCCAAAGAAAAACTCACCCAGACCCATTCCCCTGTCCTATATTTACACCTGACTAATGTACCTAACCCTGTGGGCAATTTAGCATGGCCAATTCACCTGACCTGCACATCTTTGGATTATGGGAGAAAACTGGAGTGCCCAGAGGAAAACTACAGACACGGGAACAATGTGCAAACTCCACACAGATAGTCCGAGGCTGGAAATGAGCCCAGGTCCCTGGCGCTGTGATGCAGCAGTGCTAACCTCTGAGCCACCGTGCCGCCCAGATCTCTACAAGAATCTGACACATTGACAAGAGAATATGATCTTCACACACAACAGTGTTACTGTCAGTTTTATCTATCCAATACCACCATAATATTCTTTGGTCCTATAGTGTTCCAACATGTAGGCAAGTCAAGTTGCATTTGGAAGTAAACCTGGTTGAGTTGGTACTATCCTCACCTGAGCCAGAACAATTAATTTAGTTGCAACTTCAGAAGCAACCATCTTCAGCTAAGATTACCAAGTCCTGTAATGCCTTGGTGACACTACTGAGAAAAAGTGGGCAGACATGAGAAATGATACTGGACAAGGGAGTACATTATTCATTTATGAGACTCAGTTTAACTTGCAGTTGCATAAACCAGATTCAGCTGGACCAGAACTGAGCAATGAAGATTTGATCCAACTATTTGGCACAATAGAGGCGAAATTAGAAACGGTTTCTGCTAGTTGGGTAGTCTTGCATAAAATTAGAACTGGATCCTTTTGGAATGAAACTAGGCAACTCACATACAAAGCATGATCCAAGTTGAGAATTCTCTTCTAAACATAGCAGTTGATACTGTAGGAATTGTAAATTTGAGATAATCGGATTTTCATTACCCTAAAGGCATTACAGCATCTGGCACTAAGGAACCAATGCAAATCAGCCATTGTCTCATTTAATGGCTCAACAAGTTTGTGGGGTAAATTCTGTTTTTATATTTGTGTGGTCGGTTCATGCAATTAATGTACTGCAATTTTTCTAGAATTTTATTTCTTAG
Organism: Chiloscyllium plagiosum; assembly: GCF_037043375.1. NCBI lineage: Eukaryota > Metazoa > Chordata > Chondrichthyes > Orectolobiformes > Hemiscylliidae > Chiloscyllium > Chiloscyllium plagiosum. Next base: position 9,369,473 of record NW_028270186.1, read on the forward strand.
AAAACATGAGGTGCATTCTAGTTGTATGCTCTGTGCAAAACAGATCCATTGTAAGGCAATGTATTGTGCGTATGTTTATAATCCCAGCGTTTAGACATCACCCAAACATGGAGGAGATCTTGTGGTGCAGTGACAGAATCCCTACTTATGAGTCAGTCGGCTTGGCTCAAGTCCCACTTCTTCTACAGATGTGTAATATCTATGAACTGGTTGATTAGAAATTAAAAAGTCATCCCAGAGTGAAGTACAATCATCAATGCCCACATGTTGAACATCAAGTTTAAAAATAAACTGCTGAGCAGCCACACTGTATTTGCACCATCAAGTGTACTTCACTGTCCACCATTCACCTAAGGGTGCCTTTGTGCAGCAAAGGTCAAGATATGTAAGCCTGCATTTCACATAAAGAGGATGCAGAACTAAAGGTACACATATTTGTGAACAAAGATAAACAACTCTCTTTCAGGTTCTGTGCTCACTTTGAACAATTTCTCCCGCAATCAGATTTGCAGAATCAAGTGGCCTGAATGCATCATAAGCTGACAGTTTCATTTGGTGGTTGGATATCCATGAAAAACAATCACGTTATTTTTGCAAGTACTTGTGTTCTAATGCACCCAAGTCACTTCTAACTTGCGCTGCATCTGACCTGCCAATGTTAGACACATGACATGTGGTGTATTTAGTTTCTGTGGCATCAATGATTCTCACCTTGGTAATAACAAAATAAGAAGCATGCCTTGACTATTTGCATTTCATGACCACTGGATAACACAAAAGCATGTGACACCACTGAGTATTTTTAGCAGTGTAATCACCATTGTACTATAGGAAAGACAGCAGCCATGTGTTCAATGAACTCCCATAAGTCACAATGTGATAGGAAACAGACGATCAGTTCTTTTGTAACCTTGACGAGGGACGCACAGTGAACCAGCTAACAATAATTTATTGGGTATTGTGCTGTGGGATCTCTTAGGTCTAACTTCAACAGGTAGCTTGGGACTCAGTCTAACTTGCAGTGTAAAATATGACACCCCTTAACACTACAGCACTTCCTCAGTCCTTTGCCTGACTTCCGTATTTTCCCTCAAGCCCTGAACTCAGGCTGGACCTGTAAACTAATGATTAAGATGCAACAAACTGAACCACAGCTGATAACAGCACATACAAGTAAACAACATCATAATCTCTCAGGAAATGCACATGAAAAAGTGATAGGACCCAGTGTACCTGGTATGTCTCCACAGGTCTGCTTTCCATATTTAAATCCCAGATTTTAACCGATAGGTAATCTCGCGTCATCATGTAACGACCACTGTGACTGAATTTGACATCTGATATTGAAGAAATTATTTCTGAGAAAAAGGATCTGTTACTGGGATCTTCGGGTTCTTCAAACACTGTGGATCGAAATCAAAAGTTGGGATGTGAACAGATCAAGTTAACCCTACCATTCCTGTTCCATTTGTCCATATTCAACAAAATTTTGCCCTGGTTCTACTAGATATTCAGCATTACTTTTTCAGCAGAATTATGTTCAACTCCTATGATGGGCACACTGTTTTTGCAAGTAACTACAGTCCAAGTTAAGCAAGCAGAAAAACGAAGCCAATTCCGAAGAAGGGTCACTACTGGACCAGAAATGTTAAGTCTCATTTTTCTCCACAGCTGCTGCCAGACCTGCTGAATTTTTCTGGCAATTTCTGTTACCATTTCCAATTTCCAACATCCACAATTCTCTTCACTTTTTAATGAAGCCATAAACCCTAGTCAAAATACCGAAGACTAAAACCACAGAATTGTTTTAGATAATTTGCAAACATTCATAATTATATGATGCTGCAGTACTCCAGGTGAATAACTTGTTCCATTCCATCATTGTGAAATTATCATTGCATTTTTCCAAGTGCCGATATTGTAGTCACGCAAATTAACACAAAAAATATATTTTGACGAGTAAATAATTGATCAGTATAGAATAATCAAGATCAAACTGGTCACATGTTTGAAGAATTGAGAAACAAATGGTACCAATTTCAGATGATGACACATAAGGATGAGTGCAGAAAAATCCTTGTGATGCATCAAGTGATTAGGATCTGAAATGCACCATGGCTGATTTCGAAAGGTTCAACCACGGCTTTTAAAAGAAAATTCAATATGCACCTGCAAAAAAAACTGCAGAGCTAAAATGACAAATGCGAGAATTCACAGAGTATGTCCAAGGGAGCCTGAACAGAGAAAAAAGGTCGAAGGTCCTATAATCATCCCAAGATAGCATACCACTTCCATCAGGTCAGATTTCTCTCAGTGTTCCATTCATACACAACAATCTCGGACTTCTCTAAGAAGTAAAACTGTACAAGAGCAAATTCATCCAGAACAAAGATGGGATGGAGCAAGTTTGCGATGGGCAGAAGAGATTTTAAGGATTTGTTGAACAGAAAGGGACTTGGCAAGATGGCAGTGTTCACAGGCATTTGAGTGGAATGAGTCCCCATCGATCACCAAGCACAGAAAACATAACCATTTGTCGGTGGCCTCAATGAAGGACACAGAGCTAAGGGAGGGCAGAATGATGATTTTTAACACTTGGGAAATCGTGGGGCCAAGGGATCAAAGGGTATGAGAAGGAAATAGGAACAGGTTTGAGGTGGATGCTCAGCTGAAATCATATTGAACAGAGGAGCTTGATGGGCTGAACAGCCTACTCCAATGTTTCCATGAGAGAAAAAGATGAACGCATTGGTTTGGGGATAGAGACAGTGGGAAGCTTGGCATGATTACAAGTTTGAAGATAATGAAACACAGGACGTGAAGCTCCAGCAATGTTGTGTCACTGTGTAGTGCAGTAATCAAACTCAGGACCATCAACACTGCAAACTCAAGCAGTGTATGTTACACACAGCCATCAAGGAGGCCTCATGTCATGTAATGCAGAAAATAATCAGAAAATAACAGCAAAAAACAATTTGGTGCCTGTCAGGCCCATGAATAGCTAGTCAGATTCCAACCACTCCTTGCAAACAGACTGCTTAAATCATAGTGGTTACCGAAAAATTACAGTTCGATGCTGTTAGCTTGCGATTTAAATACTTCAGTCTGATTGGTGCGAATGGAGCATTTGCAAAACACAATTCACTGAAGCATAAAGGTCTGAGTAAGAGACTTACATTTGGCATGTTTGTCACACAGGGCAGCTGCTCGCATGTCACACAGTCGAATGGTTCCCTTGCTACTGCTGTACACAAATGTGTTGCACTGATTAGGGTGGAACTCCGCTGCTGTAATCACCTCAGTCAGCTCCTCCATGTTAGCAGGCTTGATATCTACAATATCTGAGACACAGGTCGTCAAGGACAATACGCGAATTCCCAAATAGTCAAAACAACTTAAGACTGAGATAAGAAGGAAACTCTTTTCTCAGAGAGTTGAAAGTCTTGGCAACAACTTGCTACACAGGGCTGTTAGAATCAAGGGTTACAGGGAAAGGGCAGTCAAGTGCATGCTCTTGCTTGCATTTCTTATGGTTGAACATCAACCTGGCTGAAAGGTTGGAAAAGATGCCTACAACTAAAGCATTTTAAATTACAGCTCAAAATAAAAAAATTCCCTCTGGTTTCAAAGCAAGACAGAGTATGCACAAAAAGCCTTCAGGTTAAAAGTTTATCAGTGTTACGGGTCATATTGGCAATTCATTTACATTTTTCAGTCAAAGATCATCAGCCGTATCCTAGCCACCTTTGCAGACTTATTCTAGCTGTCACCAACACCCACTAAGAATGTGTGGCCAAAGTATCAGGTATTTACATTTCCAACTAAATACACCCAAGTTTCAAATGTCTGTCAAGGCCAACCTGTTCTTCTCGCCATAATACCAAGCAGAACAATGGGATAACCTTTGTCAACTAGGCTCAACTTCTTTTCATGGCTTGTTACCAGGATCAAATCTTATGCAGGCACAAGTAAATTGCTTCCAACTGCATTTCCAAAACCAACACTGCCCTGTATTCACAAAAGACTGACTCATTCAGTGCTGCCCATCCCAGGACACATGCATACTTCAATTGATATACCACTCACCCTTCTAAGCTCAACACTGAACTTTCCACCCATAAATATATCACTCCACAACAGCTCCAACTGACTATATCATCAAAACAAATGCTCTGTCACAAAGGATGTGTCATGATTCAACCTATTGTGGCCTGCTCAGGCAGGCTACTGCTGTGTAACTTGCTAAGCAAGAAAGCAAGAGTACTCCATCTGTGACTCATTTGCCTGACTTGACCGAATTGCTTTGCCAGTGTGGGGAAAATGGTAGAGACTAACCTAGTTTCAGTTCAGGACTAATAACTCTTCTTTTAAAATCAACTAACTGCACACTATAATCACATGGAAAACCCAGATGGCCAAGTAAATGGTAAGGACCCATTTTGAAGTGAGCAAAACATAACATTTTGGTTTTCTGCTCCATATTAATTCCTACCATAATCCCATTCCAGGGGTTTCAAAACACTTGTATTTCGCCAACAATGCAAAGCAATTCATAACTATTCATACATTTGAAGCAAACTCAATCAACAGCCAATATGCTCAGCTAACAACCATACACAGGGATGACAGGACAGTCATAAAATTCTCCCACCTCCAATTCCACTACATCTTCGACCAAGTTGTTTCTTTCTACCTCACCCAGAAGCCAAATACACGGAGGGGGAGTGACAAGGGGGCATCGGTTTGAGGTGAAAGGGGAAAAAATTTAAAAGGGACCTAAGGGGCAACTTTTTCATGCAAAGAGTGGTGCGTGTATGGAATGAGCTGCCAGAGGGAGTGGTGGAGGCTGGTACAATTACAATATTCAAACAGCATCTGGAGGGTATATGAACAGGAAGGGTTTAGAGGAACATGGGTCAAGTGCTGGCAAATAGGACAAGATTAGGTTGTGATATCTGGTCAGCTTGGATGAGTTGGACCGAATGTTTCCATGATGTAAATCTCTATGACTCTAAGTGTCATATTATCAAATATGTCAAAACAAGCTCAGAACTCAGCACAAGACATTTATAGCCTTCACATTTCAATTCCACACACATGTACACACCATTTTTGGAAATAATGTGCTGAACAATCCATTGCACATTGGAGGTCAGGTAGCCATTCATGCTGTCAAAAAATATTGGATCCAAAATCAATGCAAGTGCACTTCAGTAAGGATACTAAAACTTCTGTCTGTGATTTCTAAATGCCACAGGTTAATCCTAAGATCATCCGCTGATAAGTAAGTTTCATAGTCACTATTGACTGAAATAGAGTTTATGTGATATGTATGTGCATTAGCAAATATCCTTCGCGGGCTTGCTTCAACCATTAAATCCATTGGTTTGAATACTGGAACCTAGGAACAAGCAGAAACAACATGTTCAACTTGGGCCAATATTGAAGCAAATATAGTCCAGCCAAGACACGTCACTGTAAAGCAACTCTTTGAAGTTTTTTTCGAGGAGGAAAAACAGCCAAATCATCCAGGACATCACTTTTCAAACGAGGTATCAGCAACATAAAAATGAGCAAATCCTGGCCATATCATCGACCAGGTTTGAGATTATGAAGGATTCTAAAAACAAAAAAATTGCCCTAGCTTTCGTGAAGTACAACTGAAAGGTCATTAAATTACAATCTCACATTTTCTGTACACAAGCAATCACTCAGGTGTGGAATGATATGTCATCTGCATTACTTGCATAAGACAGAGTGGATAAAATAGCAAAAAGGACAATTGTGAACTGCACAAGTGAAAAATTGACTCAGAAACAAGGGTCTGCCTCTTTCTGTGAAGTAAACTGTAGAAATGAAGTGTGAATGAAACACTAAATACAGACAAGTACAAAGACAAAAAAAAAGCCTTGAGGCATTCTCGAAAGCACCAAATACTGAGAACAGAAATAATTTTGCCTGAGCTATCAGAAAACCAAAAACCTGCAGAACATAATCGATTTCCTTTAAGTGGAGTGAAGACATGATAAAATTTCAAGTTTGTAGTATTCTGATTGCCTGGGACAGGAGCCACTGGTTTCAGTGATTAATAACAACTTGCCCTATGTTTGAATTTTGGGTTTCCAGATTTATTTTACCCCCCTCAAAAGAAAGGCCATTATTTACTTTTAACTTCACTCATCATAATGACAAGCACAACACACAAATAATTCTGGTCTGTGTACAAAATAAATTTGTTAAAGTCAAAAACACAGTTTGTACTAAGGACTCACCTTAAGTGTAGTGACTGTGGCAGGGTCCCTGTATCGACCATCCTCTTCTTTCAAGTTATAACCTTCTGGCCGTTTGTCTCTTTCACTAATTTTCCACAACTTTATTGTTTTGTCTGTAAAACAAATTATTCAAGCCATTTATGATTAGTTGACTAAGTGGGATATTTTAACGTCTATCTGTGAAAACTTGTCCGCTTATTATTTATTGATCCTCCACAAATTAAGTCATTGCTAGCATAATGCCCGTAGGTCAAGAAAATGGACATACTAAATTATTTGACAGACCCAGTTTAAATTCTTTCCTTAAAATGGATGATTGCCATATTTTAAAATGGCTGTGACTGAACCCTGAATAAGCAATTTAACCGCTATAACAATTGGCACGACAAAAGCAAATGCGTTGCTCCTTGCATTGTATCAAAGGCAGAGCCCAACCAACAAAGAATCAGGAGTGATGTCTCTCCCAGCCAGTATGGAATGAGTAAGAGAATGGAAACCCACGTGACGTGACTTGGTGCAAATGGTTCCATCGTTAACTACAAAATACACTGCACCTCATTACCTGCTTGTCTGAAATGGAAGCCTCAGTCACATGACTGGATGTAATTTGTTTCAACTAGCTTCAATTAAAACAGCTTTACTTTTGTTTGTTGTTCTGCTTGCAACATGGAAACATTACACACAGAGGCTACATACCAACTTTTGTTCATAATAACTGTCAAAAAAAAAAAAATCGGATTCCTGATAAGAAAGCTGTTCTCAAAATGTGAAGTGAACTACTTGACAGCTGTCAAGTTCTACAGCTTCACCAGCAACTAAACAGGTCTGAACTGCAGCAAAGACTAGTGTAGGGCCAACTTGAAAACTCTTGAAAGACTGACTGTACTCCTCAACTCATGTTAACAGATGCTAATATCTTAGATTTCAAGTAATTGGCAACTTCTTATCTTGGTTTTTTTCTTTTGTCTTTCTCGGATGAATGTGTGTGAACACGTATCCCAAACCATTCCCCTGGGTTTTGAATGCAGTCCTGAAATATTTTGCTGTGGGTCTTTTTGAATTTGTACTTCAATGACAGAGTTGGTAGAAATGCACCATCGCTTATTTTTAAATGGAAAAGCAAATATGAAAACATAAGACATCTTTGTCATGGCAAGGCGACAACAACAGGAACATGAAATTCATCTCTCCTTCTTATTCCTGACAATCAGAAACATCAAATAACATGCAACTTAAACATTATAATCACTGCATCACAGCAGGCAATTAAATCAATGCCCCAGCATCACCACAAAAATGCATATAAATTATGCAAGGTTCACAAGCAGCAGATCCAGAAAAAGACTCCAAAGATGTCATCATGCCGAACACAGCAGGAATCATTCTACAGCAAGTAAGCTGTAAACCCCACTCAAAAGCATTCAGGTAAATGGTCAGTTAATCTGTTTTTATTTTGGCTAACTTTAGACAAGATGGCACAGAGTTGCAATGATCTCCGCAAGATGATTGTGGGCACCGCTTCAACAACCTTTATGGAGTTTAACAGACATCTTGGCTCAAAAAGGGACAGAAATACATGACCCATGTATTACAATCTTATACTCAGTTATGAGCACTTCACATAGGTAGCGACTCCACTCCTTGAACTTGTGTCATTTGTTCATTAACATAATACAACAAAAACGGTGTGTCCTCACTGAATCCTGTGGTATTTGACAAAAACCTGGCAGAACTAACTGCACTCTGAATATATAAACTCCAACAAAGGTATAAATTATCCAAGCCAAACTGCTGAAAAGCTTCAAAAGTTTGATCTGCATTCTTCAATACAAACTTCAATACATGCTTCAGATGGCAGTACACAGTTTCACTGCTGAGTGAAAGACATTCCAAAAGCTGAAGGTGGCAGATTTCTTATCCAATGGAAGGTCATCAGACAACCAGGTAGCTTCCAACACCCTTATTTTCAAGTGTACTATGGACCAAACCCCCTGAAAATAAGAAGATAGCCGAGAGCCTAACTTGTTCTTATTTTAAAGGCAAGCATTCCAGATGCAATTTGATTGGTCAAACTATCAGTCTTACCACTTCTTTGATACAAATTGCTGGTAAAGCTCAGCAGGTCTAGCAGCATCTGTGGTCAGAAATCAGATAACATTTCGGATCAGAGGAAGAGTCACTCGACCCAAAACGTTAAGTCTGATTTCTCTCCAAGATGCTGCTGAGTTTTTCCAGCAATTGCTGCTTTTGTTTGTAATTCACAGCATTTGCAGTTCTAGCAGTTTTTACACTTTCTTTATATACTATAGCAAAAATACAACAAAGATGAAAATAGAATAACTTAACACAAAAATAGATGCGCCAATGTAGTCACATCCCATAAACATACCCTTGGCAAAGGCAAATTCAGTCAACTAGATTGCCTCACATGCAATCCTCCAGTCCAGGAGGAAAAAGATCAAGAGAAAACTCCGATAGTGTGTGCTGCAGGTCAATGTACTGCAGCAACTATGATTGAAAAATGAAAACTAAAAGCCCTGGTTCTATGGGAGCTACATTGCAGCCATCCAGGCTGCTTCTATTGTTCTTTAAATAGACTTTAAATAAACCCCAACGCCCTGACAAGCCACTTACTTTTTTGGATTCAAATTGACAGCTCAGCACCAATGCCCGAAAACATCAAGAAAAATCAGCACAAAATATACCTCTTAAGCCCATAGTATTATCACAAGTGGTGTGACTTATTTAAGGTGCATACAATCCAATGTGCCCTTGCTTAAGATTGCACAGACAGCAGTAATGAGGGCAATACTTGGTGTTTTCCCCTAATTTAATAAGGGTGACTATAAAATAAGGAAAACTAAAGACCAGGTTTCGTGATTCTCAAAGTTCTCAATCAATTCACAGAAAACTAACTTCAAATCACAACAATAACTAAGCTCACCGAACAATGCACTGAAGCTCCTCTTTGCACCAACTTCTCGTTTCATGGCACAATTATCAAGCTAATAAAAAAATTAGCACAAGTGATCCACATACAGTTTTTTCACTTCACCAAAGTAGATGAGGCAAAGCATTAGCGTATGAAATGAGAATACTGCATATATTCCTTCTCTACCAATATCTCAGACTCCCTTGCTGCCAGGTAAGCAGTGAAAATCAGAGGTTCAGTGCTTCAAAGGCCTATGATGTGCGTAAATCACCACAAGTTATCTGGCATTAGGCTAATCATTCAGAAACCTCACTGACAATCAAGTCGTGAAAACAACTATTTAAAGCAAAATAAGACCCCTCAAATAAGCATGTTAAGCCTCACACCTCAACTTGGCTACTGCCTCATGAATGGTGGAATCTAGCGAGGACTCCAACCAACAGTGTCAATCTCTGGAAGGGTCCAGGGTTCAATCCTTTTGCACTGTTTGTTACAGGGTCATTGAGCCAGAGTCATACAGCAGAGAATCAGATCCTTCAGGACAACTATTTCATGCTAACCACAATCCCAAATTAAACTAATCCCACCTGTCTTCACTTGGCACATATCCGTCCGAACATGTCTTATTCACATACTTAGCAACTGTCTTTTAAATGTTCCAACTGTACCTGCATCCTCCAGTTCGTCTGCAAGTTCATCGCACACATCAATCACTGGCTAAACAAAGTGCCCCTCATCGAGTTTTTTTTTATACTTTCTCCTCTCACCTTGAAAAAAATGCCCCCTTGTCATGAATTCCCACACCATGAGGACAAGACACCTGCCATTCATATCGTCTATACTCCTCATATTTTTATAAACCTTGGTAAGGTCACCCCTCAACCTCCTATTCTCCAGGGACAAAGTCCCAACCTACCCAGCCTCTGCTGATGACACACCATTGCTGACAATATTCTGATAAAATCTTTTCTGAAAGCTCTCCAGCTTAATAATTCCCTTCCTCTAAAAGAGAAACCAGAACTGGACACAGTATGCTAAAAGAGGCCTCACCAACACCATGTACAACTCCAATACTCAAAAGGTCTGAGCAATAAAGACAAACATGTTAAAGTTAGAACTATCCTAACTACACATGCCGCAAACTCCGAAGAATTATGTACATGAACCCCTAGGTTTCCATTCTACAGTACAACCAAAAGCCCCACTTTTAACTGGATAAGTTATACAGTCGTTCTTCCAAGTTCTACTGTTAACTTGTTCTGGTGTTGGATTCTTATAGAAATTTCTCTCTTTCAAGCTGGTGGTGAAACGTTAATGATTGTTGCATCAATTCCTTAATCCCCAGCATCCATTAGACTCTGGCCATCTCAAATTTCCCTTATCATAAATAGTTCCCCTGTTCCTTGTTTTTTTGGGGTTAGCTATCTGTTTAAAAACTTAGTTTTCCTGCCATTAACCGCCTTACTTCAAGATATTACTTCAGCAGGCAAACTTAACTGTCCATTTGTCATGAGTTGGCGGTTATGGAGCAATCATTTTCTCTCTCTGAGGAAACAAATTGTTTATGTCCCTTTTTCCCAGTGGTGGTTAATTCATATGTTGCTTTTAATTCTCTTGTAACAGTTGCTCCTTGTCCAGTGATCTCAAGAAACATGTTAACTCTATAAAGAGTTGTTGATGATTGCTTCAAATCAGTGGTTATTCAAGTTGTGAAGTTTAGATTAAACCTGCACCAGGTTAAAATTAAGATGTGACAAAGTAGACTAACTTACCACTAAGGAACAAATAAAATTTTCACTGAATGATAAAATCCACTAAGCAGAAGCTCTTTTCCATAAAAATAAAACTGTTGTGAAGACTAATTATGTGGATTTTGTGGACTGATACTTCAAAACTATGTAACATGTCAAAAAAGCTCAACAATGCTTTTTTTGATATATTGTTAAACACTTTTGTCACTTGTGCCCGAATTTAGAAGCAACAATTTCAATAAACTGGCTATATTATTGTCAGAAACCCATTGAACAACTGTGCAAGTTTGCACAAGGTTTTTTTCAATGTGTTTCAAGGAGCGCGATCTGCATTGGAGTTGGATCTGGTGGAGGTGTGATGAGAATAGCAAGGAAAGGTTGGCGGCAGTCAAGCATGATGGCAGTGGTCGTCTACGGCAGTAGAGGATACAGTGTAGTGCGGGGAAGGTGAACCAAAGTTCATTTCCTGACCAAAAACTACCTTGCCAATTGCAGCATTCAACTTCTATTCTTCACCAGTGAACGCTTCATTTCGGCAATGATCCCACAGCAACAAGCCAGTTGCAAATGCTTGCCTGCACCCATTACTGTCTCGGTAAGCTGAGGAATTATAAGTAAATTTGAGAGATGCTCAGAGCCATTTAACATTAAAATAATGGGATGTTTTCCACCACCCCCCCTAAGTTTCACTAACATAGCTGTGGGCAATTTCACTTATCTTTTCACAAATGATCGTAACACTCAGGATTGAACTCAAATTTAATGAAAACAAAAGCAGCAAAAACACTGTCAAGACTTGGAACAGATTTTAGCCCCCAAGTGGTTTCCAATTGCCATCCAAATTATTCGAAAGCAAGTGCTCACTGCATTCCAGCTCACAAAACATCAGAGGGAGTTGTTCAAACAGCAGCCGATGAACGAACCACAAGCATAAAATAATTCAGATCTGGCTTGACAGACCTGATCCATCAGTAGTCAGCGAGGAAATTCTCAGCACAACTTATCAAAAGAATCCACATACACCTACATCAAAGATGTATCATGATGTGGAACAAGTTCACAATAGCCTGAAATGAATTTGAGTTCAATGACGCAATTTGTTCAGTCATAGAACAACTGGTCTTTGTGCTTTTGGCTCAACACAGGGCATTTTCGTTTGTTATGCATTTACCCTCAGATCCAAATTCTCATCAACACCAAAAGCAAAGAACACAAACAGATACACACCTCTGGTCAGAATACGATGAAGATAAACCTTCATGATCAAATGACTCACTGATGTTGGCTGGGCTCATATGTACACAAGAATAGACAAATAAATGAAAGAAAACAATAAAGTCTTGCCTGTGGAAGTGGACACTACCAAAGGCAACAGACAAAGAAGAAAACAGCAAGAATTTGTTTACATTTCAAAAAGGAATACATTTGTCCTAATGAAGTGCTCTTGATCCCATCAGGACTATAATTTTCCGGTAAAGAAGAAAAATGTTCAAAGCAGATTTTTTTTACAAATATTCTTGAACTGACAAATTTTGGTTTCCATCTCTTGGCTTTGTAGCTATCATGTGAACTTGACCTAAGTGCAGTTAAGTAGATGTCATTTGAGAACAATGCATACTTCACAGGCTATTGGCTCCACTGTCAAAGCCTTCACATAAAAGAATTCGCTAGATTTAAGTTTAAGAGCAGCAGTTAGGGGTAGTATCCCAGACGGCATGTAAGGATGTAAACTATTTACACATTAAACTGCTGTATGTGTTTCTTTAAGTGAGCTGCTCGGCGAGGGGAACCCTTTGGGGAAAACTGAACTTGACAGGTGTTTAAACTGACGATGTGTTGACTTGTAACAGAAGCAACTTAACTGCGCTGTTGGAGAGCAGCACTGCCAGTCCAACTGTTCTGACAAGAGGATAAAAAACTGACAAACGATTAACTTACCATTTGTCGAGAGCAGGAACTGTGCAGCATTTTGTTGGGGTAACCATCTTATTTTATTGATCTTTTCCTCAATTTCTAAACTTTTCAAATAGTCAAACTCAGGCTCATGGCTCTGAAAAGTACTGTAAACATTATATTCACCTCTGCAATGAGGCTGACTTTTGTTCTGCAAGAAATAACAGAATAAATGAGAATATTATTCAAAACATGATTTGAAGAAAACAGGATGGGAAAATCAAACTAGAATGTTTACACAATTTTTAAAAATTTGGTTGGACCTCTTGTGCTGAATTTGCTGACAGATATTCACAACACTTGATTCAGCTGGTTTCAGATCTCCCAGTACAACTAAATGATCAACAGGTTCTCTTAATAAATACTGCTTCGCAAAGCAAAACTCATGCACTACAATATCATTGGGAAATTCTATGCAGTCTTCTTTTATACCAGTTCACAGAGCAGCGAAGTGTTTTCATTAGATGAAAAAAGCTTCAACGTAAAGTTATCAATAGCCCTTTTGAGACTCGGATAATTTTTTTTCTTCTCTGTCCGACACGAGGAAATAGAATTCTGATTCTAAATCGGATTTATGCACATGTCACACATGAAACCATGTCTTTTGCTCACAATGCCACTCAGATGTAATAGAAGCTTCAAAGAAGCGTGAAACTCGCAGACTGGAGATCTACCCTGCTGCCTCCTGGCATAGTCTGACACAAGAGCAGAACAATAAACAAATTGATGCTACACTTAATTCACTGAGAACATACTTGCTGACATCATCACTGATAGCCTGTTGCACCAAGGTTCTCTTAGATATGCAACAAGTAGCTTTTTGTACTGAGAAAGGACACAAAGGGAAAACACAGAATTAAAAAAAACCAAATAATGTCAAAAATAAAGCATCAAATTTACAAAAGTAAAAAACAAGTTCAGGTAGCTGAAAAGCTTAAAATTAGTCAAGGAGAAACAGAAATCACAGTGGAAAGGAACATATTGACAGATCACTTCAAACTTAAATTACATACAAGAAAAGACAACAGAGGTTTGGATAAAGAGTTCACTGACCAAGCGTGTGAGGTGGAAAATGATGAGGAATGGGTTAAAGACATGAAAGACAGTTATCAGGTTTAGATAAGGACAGGTGATGGGCACGTGACCAAACATTCGGGGACACTTTAGCAATTAACGTCATCACCCGAGTCAGTATGAACGTTCACAATGGCAGTTTTTTGTCATCGCAACTAGATCAAAAAAATCAATAATTCGATTAAACAATCACGGTCAGCAGAAGACTAACATATGTTTACCACAAACACGGCAGGAATGTGATCAGGACATCATGTTCATCAGCAGATGTTTGACTGACATGTTGACTGTGTAAAAACTGTTGAAATACTGAAGATTGAGAGTGCCACTTTGGAGTAGTCGAGGGAGCGCTAGGTTGCTAAGTGCCGGTACCGCTACTCTGCTGAGATTTTAGAACCTCTGCTTCGACTCGGGCTCGGTGTCTTGCTACTCTGTAACTGTGTATTAAATAGTGAGTGTTTAAATCAATGTACTAAACCTTTAATGGACTGTTTTTAAGAATTTTATTCCAGACAATTGAACGATCTCGGACAAAGTTCTGTCAAAAGCCTAAGGCCGTGGGTTTGGGTGGGATGACCGTTTTTACTCATCTGCGTGACTTCTCTTAATTCACACTTGAAATTTAACTGCTTGCTGCACAAGAGGATTAATTTTCAGTCCATCTGGATCGAGATGCAATCAACACACCAAGAAACATGGGAACAGCAACATAAATTTCTTTTACAAAATACATAAATGAAGTGACTCAACCTTCTCTACAATTGAGGGAAAGGAGACTACAAGTTCATACACCCAATCATTTTCTATTTATTTGCAGGTACTGAACAAAACATGTTTCACTTGTGCAGTGGGTATCATTTGGGTGAAGAAATCCATACTTGAGACAAGTACAGCAGTTCCATCTGCGAATGCACTCTCATTATCACTTCAGCTTCACACCCACTCATCAGCACTGAATTAGTTTTCAATCTTGTCTATAAAATTGGGTGAAATTGCATGGAACATGTTGGAAATTAGCCTTCACAATTTACTTTTCTAAGTGAGTCAATATGGATCAAATGCAGAGGGAAATAATGTTGGACAATCTTGATCATCTGCCAATAAGCACATGGATGATGATAGGATAGTGTAAGAGATCGAGCTGAGATTAGTTCACAGGTCGGTGCAACACTGAGGGCTGTAGGGCCTATTCTGCGCTGTGTTGTTCTATGTTCAATAAACTGGTTCAACAGAAATAAACTTGGAAAATGCAAACCAGTTGTACAGTATATCCTCTGTTACCATTATACAAGAGGAATTAGAACCGAGTCCTGATTTTAACTAATGACAGCAGGTAAACTGAGCAGAGAAGTCCACTGTCAGGATTCAGTAAGATAGCTATCAATGAAAAATAACTCAATAATGACTAAGACACAAGACAAGGAACAAAGTATGAGTTTGGAAACACCTCATGTGATGAGACGGAATAAGCCATTATAAATGCAAAAACTAGCAAATAACAGTAACCATGACAAATTGATAGATGATTTAAAAGAGCAATCAATTCCAAGTAATATGAACAAACCATGGTGGGTTATTTCCAGTCTGAGATGTGCACCTGATATTTACCTTACACAGAACCTTGCTAAGACCACACTCGAAATGCATGTGCTCTTTGATATCGCAGCCGAAGTATAGCAGCAATAAAAACATTCATAACAATATTCCAAGAACTAAAACAACAAGACTTTTTGGAAGGCCTGAACACCTTAAGGCACTTCCTTCTTGTTAAAACATTTTGGAGGTGAACTAATCAAGGTTGCTCAAATTGTGAAGTTCAATGGAGTCAAAATAGGCATTACCAAACAAATCTACTGAGCAATTCAGAAGTAATGTCTTTCATTAGAGTGCTGACCATGAAAGGCACTAATATATGGAGGAATTTGAAATGGTTAACATCCATTGATATAAGGTAAGCCAGGTAGGTACACAAGAAAAGCAAACAAAACTTATAGGTCCAAAATGAACTGAGCACAGCGGGGACATGTGGAACATAAATCTCAGTATAACATTTGATCTATGCTCTAAACACCATCTATCAAGCATAAAATTTCCCTCGTCTATTGTTCCAAACATACCAAAATAAGCAAGGCAAATCGGCGTTTACTGTGGAGAAGGACATGGAAGATATAGAATGTGGGGAAATAGACGGTGACATCTTGAAAAATGTCCATGTTACAGTGGTAGTCATGCTGGATGTCTTCAAATGCATTAAGGCAGATAAATCCGCATTGTCTGCATGTGAACATAGATTAATCTAAGTTTGCAGATGACACCAAAATTGGACATGTAGTGGACAGCAAAGATGACTGCCTCAGAATACAACAGGATCTTGATCAGATGGACCAACGGGCCGAGGCATGGCAGATGGAGTTTGCTTTAGATAAATTTGAAGAGCTGCATTTTGGAAAGGCAAATCAGGGATTGCCTAAAACATCTCATGATAAGGGCATGGGGAGTGTTGCTGAACAAAGTGACCTTGGCGTGCAGGTACCTTGTTGCTTAAACGTGGAGTCACAGGTAGATAGGTTAGTGAAGGCGGCGTTTAGTATGCTTTCCTTTATTAATCAGAACATCGAGTATAGGAGTTGGGATGTCATGTTGCAGCTGTACAGGATATTAGTTAGGCCACTTTTGGAATAGCGTGTGCAATTGTGGTCTCCCTCTACCAAAAGGATGTTGTGAAACTTGGAAGAGTTCAGAAAAAGATTTACATGGATGTTGCCAGGGTTGGAAGATTTGAACTACAGGGAGAGGCTGAATAGGCTGGGCCATTTTCCCTGGAGTCGGAAGCTGAAAGTTGACCTTATAGAGGTTTATAAAATCATGACGAGCATAGATAGGGGAAATAGGCAAGGTCTTTTCCCTGGGGGGCGAGTCCAGAACTAGAGGTTCTGGTTTAGGCTGAGAGGCGCAAGATTTAAAAGGGACCTGAGGAGCAACCTTTTCACAGAGAGTGCGGCATGCATGCCATGAGTTGGCACAATTACAACGTTTAAAAAACTTCTGGACGGGTATATGAATAGAAAGGTTTTAGAGGATATGCATCAAGCACTGGCAAATGGGACTGGATTAATTTAGGATACCTGGTCGGCATGGACAAGTTGGACTGGAGGGTCTGTTTCCGTGCTGTATATCTCTAGGACTCCCTAACTATACTGAATCAATAATTTATCATAAATACTCAAGGAAAGCCCATCTGCCACCAGCAAAATGCACATAAGGCTACTTCATACTTACTTCACTTAATTATTTTCAAATGCATTTACGTACTGCAGAGATAATACTCACCTCTTGCTCCTGCTGGAATATGACGACTCTACCTCCCTTGTCCCCAGTTGCGAGTAATTCTCCAGAGTGGTTGAATTCTACCGTGGAAATAATATCAGCTGTGAAGAATAAAAAGATTTCTTTAAAATTCAGTGGAAACCAAACAAATATTTCAAAAAAATTGAATTCCTCAAAACTGTTTCTCCCTTTGAGTAGCATACAACACTAAATAATACAATTTCAAAAAATGCATCATATCAAAAACCAACTTTTCAAATTTATTTGTCTAGAAACTTTTCCTGCAATGCTTCACAGCGATTGTCTTTGGGACCTGAAATCTTGATATATTGAAGGCAACATAAACATAATTCCACTAATATTTGTATATAAATCATTATTGCTGCATTTGCAATTTAACAGTTATTTATCATGTCTAATATCTGAACTGGCAATCTAATATAAATCATTCTCAGATTATCTTTTCAAGTAGCTCATAGCTGTCATAAACACAGAGCAACCTGCACTTCACATCTTCCACATATTGAAGATCTTTTTATAGAAGAGGATGTCATCAACTCCAAATAAACTTCAATCAACAGAGCTTTTGTTTCCATCTCGACTCTGTCATTGAATTCTGATTCAGAAGGTCATAAATCCAACACCACATTGCAGTCATCTGTCATAAAATGTCCCATCTGTGCAGTCATCAAACTAGGAAATTATAAACCAAGGGCCAGTCTGTTTTTTTTTCAGGTGAACTTAAAGCAGTGCCCTGGGACTTGGGAAGCATCTTCAATTGTATCGAATATATGTCCTTGAACCAACAATCGCCAATCAGGTTTTTCAATCGAGTTTGAGGGGCTTTGCTGCACAAACATTTCATCTTACCCATATCGACACAGGGACCATATTTCAAAAATAGATCGAGTTGTCAAACTTTCAGACTTGGAGACCTTGTGACAAGCACTACAGGAATGCAATTGTTTTGTGGAACATCACAGGACAGACAGGGATTTAATTTTTCAGCTCCACTGTGCTAGGGTTCAGAACTCCCTTGGATGCCAAAGAAACAAAAAGAACAAATTCAGCATTCTTGCAAACGAAATGCCATCATGATGCATAGAGACAAGGAACATGTCTCAATCAGAATCTAAGAGGGTTTCAGTTCCATTTGACAGCTTCAAGTGCTCAAAAGGGCCCAGGCCCATCAGAAGCATCCACAAAATTTACATAATACACTGCAACACCGGGCACAAAAGCATCAATACCAATTAATTTAAACCACTGAAAAATCCAAATATTTACCTATTTATAACCAATTATTCAGATTTATATTATTGAACTCAAACAAACAGGTGTCAACCGCAGAGAACATCAAACCACAAAGAAGCAGAAGCCAAATCCTGGACAAGCGTACAGATGATGTACAAAGCATCTTATCTGGCCTTGCGACTCAGCAGAAAGCAAGCCCAGCAACTTCCCTCAAGTCAAAACAAGGTCCTTGGCCACCCTCAGCCCTCCGTCTTTTCCTGCCCATCTTGAATTACGCAATGGCCGATTCGAACCCAGCATGTTAGTTATTGAACTCCTAGAGATATTTAGCACAGAACAAGCCCTTTGGCCGAACCCATCCATTCTGACAAGGTTTCTTAAACTAAAAAGAGTTCATTTGCCTGCGCTTGGCTCATATTCCTCGAAACCTCTCCTATTCAAGTATCTGTACAAATGTCTTTTCAATCGTCCAACTGTATCTGCATCAACCACTTCTTCAGGCAGTTCACTCCACATACACATCACGTGTTCAGAAGTTGCACCTCAGGTCAGTCTGAAATCTTTCTCATTTCACCTTAAACCTGTACTCTCTTGTTTTGGACTCTCCTACCCTGGCAGGAGACAATGGCTCTTGACCTTATCTCTGACCCTCCTGACTTTATAAATGTCTAATTTTCACATTTGTCCATGTTGTTCCTAATTGTGCACTTGGTAAAAATAACTTGCTTGTAACAAAGACAACAAAAACAGTAAAAGCAGAACAACATAGATGCTGGAAATCTAAATGAAAACAAAATTATAGGGGAAACCAAGCATGTCTGGCATCATCTCTGGAGAAAGAAACAGGCTTCACTTTTCAACTGGAGTATGGTCTTCTCCCGAAGTGTGTGTTGGATTCCAACAGTCAAGAACAGAATTTGAAGCTGATATTCGGCAACAGCAGTGCGGGCATGATCAGTTAATACAAGAACTAAGACAAAGAAACCTTCAAAAGATACAACCTTCAAAAGATACAATCTTACCCTGAGCAAAATTTAAAAATCCAATGTTACAATGAACAGCAAACTACCAACCACCACATGTATTTTTGTAGATACATAGGACAGCTCAATCATTATTCTGTCAGATCAGAGAAGATTCCTGCCCTCAAAGGCAAGCAGTAACTCCACGTGTCCACAAATATATTCTGAGTTCCATTCCTGAGAAGTGTCAACATCTGGGGAGATGAATTCAATCTCAAAACTATTTCAATTTTTTGGGGGAATTTAAGCTAATTATCGATTCAACTCTCATCCAAAAATGTAACCAAGATGTACAGGTGCATTCCAGCAAAACCTTGCTTCACACAAAATTGCTTAATAGAAATAATGGAGCCTATGGGAAATGTAGGGTTGGGGTGCAGCAACTTGAAATATCGCTCTCAACCACCCCAAAATCACTCAAAGTCAAACACAAAGTACAGCACAGCCTGAATAAAGGTTGCAATCATGTTAACTGAACAAAACCAAATTTAACACAGTACATTTTATAAAAAAAGAGAAAGTTGCTTTCTGGACAGCATCTCTCACCGGAAACTGATCCGTTGGCAGTTGACATCAGCACAAGCACACGCTAACGTGAGAACCGATCCTGCTGGAATCACGGCACTGCAAATGGAGCTAAGCGTTCTCGAACACAGTTCCTTAGCTCCTCAGCGACGCAAGTAAATCACACTGCTGGAATGTGCGTTCTCCAGGAACTGCCAAATGCTACATTGATTTTTTTCAAATTGGCTTCAGCTAACTCAGGAGTAAAGACTTGACTTGACAATCTATCCTATTTCAAAATATACCACTGACATACTTCAGTTTCCAGATAATCCAAGTGTCTGATACCTAAACCTATGTCACAAAGGAGATAGTAGCCCATAATAATTCTGCACATTTGTTAAAAAGCAAGCTTCTTAATAGTATGGGAAGTGAATTCTGCAGTCCATCATATTCTTCAACTATTGTTCAGATAACATTTGGCCATCTGATGCTGGTAGTACCTGAACAATCAAGATTATCACAACAGTCAAACCTATATTTAACAATGCTTGATTGCTCTTGCCTGTCTGATGTGAAACTATTTGGTTCCTGAAAGACATCAAAACTGAAGAATTTCAGATCCAGCCTTGGCCTGTAAACTGAAGTCCAAAAAAAGTGTCCACAAGTTCAGGGCTTTGAATAAAGAGTATTGCATTTTTTTAAAAACCCAAAGACCTCCAAAAGCAAACACATCAATCATATAGGTCACTGCTACCTGAGCCACCAACTTTAGTACACAGATTATCAGAAAACAATTGGCAATTCATTTTGGACTGTTCTGCTTCTCAGGCCTGTTCTGTTGCCATGTTAGTTAAAACTAGCATAAGGACCAGCATAAGGTGCATCATTATTTCTAACTCTTGAACTTGAGACACCATGGGCATATCATTGTGTTTCCATAGTAACTCACAATGGCAATCTCAATTCAGATTCACGCTCAAAGCAGTTCATTCATAGCTCAATATTCTAAGCACAGCTTTATCTTACCCTTCCTGTGGGATTCAGAATCCCATCAAATTGACTGGAAACCAGCTTCATTAAACAATACAGTTACCAAGAGTTAAGTGAAGACACAAGCCTTACAACATGAGAGACCCTGGCCATGTGAAAGCGTTTTTTTTTAAACCCTGTACTGTATCCCGTGTCACATCACTTCATTCAATGTTCAAATCTGATACCTCATCACTAAAACATTTCAGGACATAAGTACACGAAGCAACTGCTCACACAAACTGATGAATGTCAAAATGGTACCCATTCTCCAATGAAGATTTTAGATTATAATTTTTAAAAATCTCAATGAAATATTTACAACCTTGATCAACAGCCAACCTTTACAACAGCCACACCCATCAGCATTTTTAAGTGCAGACAAATGTATTGACAGAGATAATTTGCCAAAGCTGTATCAGACACACAAATGAAAAGCACACCTCCTGGTTCGGAATCATAATCCACTCAAATATGCTCCCTATGTTGCTGCAAAATCAGACTCAATTAAAACTTCATTTATGTCACGAATATTATTCTGAATAAGTCCTCTCTTCACAATCCTGTTTGGAAGATATTACTTCACCCAAAACTTCTTGCATCATCCCAAAAAAATCCTAATTAATGCAATTTAAATGCCAAATTCAACACAAAATTCATATTGGTCTTGAAACAGTGATTCCTCAAACAATTTTGCTCAAATGCTGTTTGATTTTTTTTTTACATGCACAAAGTTTATGATACGTTCACAGAGTAGCCACATCACTTGACACAAACACTTGCCAGTATTTATTAGTATGGAAATATGTGCAGTACATATACTTACTTTAATCGTTGCAAACATACATTAAAGGCAATAATGAATGGAGCCCTTTGCAGACCAGTCAAAATCAGATTGAAAATTTCAAAACAAATTTAATAATCAGAACTTAACTTGCATCTAGTACTGTCCCTACCTGCCAAGCTCCCTTCCCACCTATCTGCACCACCCCTCTGGCCGATCATCTCCATCCCCACCCCCATTCACGTATTGTACTCTTTGCAACCTTCTCCCCAGCTTCCCCCCAACCATTTATCTCTCCACCCTGGAGGCTTCCTGCCTCTATTCCTGAAGGGCTTTTGCCCGAAATGTCAATTTCCCTGCTCCTCAGATGCTGCCTGACCCCTGCTGTGTTTTTTCAGCACCACTCTGATCTAAACTCATTTCCAGCATTTGCAGTCCTCACTTTTGCCTACTTGACATAACTGTTAACAACTCAAATTTCGAACATAGAGAACAAATATCCCTGACCAATATCAGATGAAGAGAACTACCAGAGTGACAGAGTCATCCTCTTCTTGCAGCTGTGAAGATCACAGGCTTTGAACTTAAATCTCTCTGCCACTGGTCCTTCCAGAACTGGTGAGCCTTAGATCAGTAGTCCGGGAAAGGCTAACATCAATTATACATCACAGGAGGCCATGGTCTATTATTACTGGACTGTTAATCCAAAGACCCAACTAATGTTCTGGTGCCCCAGGTTCAAACCCTGCCGCCGCAGTTGGTAGAATTTAAAATCTAGAAAAATCTCGAAATAAAAGTGTAATGATGACTATGAATCCATTGCCCATTGTCAGGAAAAACCCATATGGATCATTAATGTCTTTCAGGGAAGGAAACTACCATGCTTACCTCGTCTGCCCTCCATGTGACTCCAGACCACAACAATGTGGTTGACTCATGCAATTAAGGACGGCTCAAACACTGGCCTGGCCAGTGACACCCTCATCATGAATTAAAAATGAGAGATTAATATACATTTGGCTGATAATGAACTGCTTAGCATACACTTGCAAATGGAAAAGTGGGTTTGATCAACGGGAAAATTTTGTGATGAGGTTAGGAAAAAAAACGTGATAAATTCCATCCATGTCGCGAGTTGACTTCATTTTCTAACGTCTTTTGGTTAAGTGCCCAACAATGGGTGCGTTGGTTATTAAGTTTGAAGCATACAGGATAGAAAGTAATATACTGGATGAAATCATAATTGGCTCACTGTCAAAAAACACCAACTAAGAATCAATGGATCCTTTGGCAGGCTGTGACGAACAGCGGTACTGCAAAGGTCAGTTGTGGAGCCTAAGGTGCTCACAATGTATACCACTAATTTTCAATCAGGGATCCAATGTTACATTTCCAAATTTGCAAATGATACAAATAAGTGGGAACTCTTTCTCCCATATGGGATTTTGTCCAAGGCCTTGCTGAAATGGCAAGTACACCTTATTACCTGTGCTACCGTGATCTACACACCTGGTGACCCTCTCTGACAAAGGCATGAACTCTCTGATAAAGCCATACTGACTATTCATGATCAGACCTCACCTCTTCAAAAGGATATTAATTCTCCCCTTCAGAATTTTCTCCAAATAGTTTCCCACCACTGACGTCAAAGTCATTGGTCTGTAATTCCCAAGTTTATCTCTAACACACTTTTTCTAAAGTGCAACCTCATGACTTGTCCTGCAATCCCCTGGCAGCTGCACTGTTACCAGTGAGGAATCCTCATCTTGGCAAAGATTCTGATCTTTTCAAGGAAGTAAAATGAAGCTTCACTAGAACATTTCAGATCATGGTGGGACTGTCTTACCAAGAGACTAAGCAAACTGGACCTGTATTCTCCAGAGTTTCCAAATGGTTGCATTGAAACTGAAAACATTTCAAGGGATAGCCTGGGTAGAGGTGGGTGGGTTGTTTCTGTGTGGGATCAGCACAGAATCAAGGAATCCAAGTTGATATCTAAAATGAGGAGACATGTTTTTGCTCAGAGGGTTGTGAACCTCAGGAATTTCTGACCACAGAGGCCTGTGGAAGATCAATCTGAGTAAGTTTGAGCAACAGTTTGACAGATTTCAGATGACTAGTGTCTTTCAGGATTATGGCCATCAGATTGAATAAACATCATTCACGTATTTCATCAGCCATGATATAACGAATTTCAGGTTCTTTGGCACAGTCCTGTTTCCAAGCTTAAGATCTAGTATCTTCCAACTCAGAGTTTATCAATGGGTAACTGACACCAAGAGTTTGGCTCAATTTTGGCCACTCCTCTCAGATTTGTTGATATGCACAAACACAGATGCTACAAGTTCACATACGAGTCACCATCATTAAAAACTGTACCACTGTCAGGTACAAGTCCGTAGCTCATTGGCAAGTAACATTCTACCATCATTCGTTGGCATTGCTTGCACAATGACGAATCATCATGGAAATGATTTCAGGAAATCCCTGCAGTGTGAAAGCAGCACATTGCCTAGTTTATGTCTATCAGCCTTCCTCAAAAGTGTGACCCTCAATCCCCTTGCACCTCCCTGTGGTCAGCAAGGAATCCTTACCCTGGTCAAGAGGATGTGCAACTAAGTTTCACCAGAGCAATTCACTATGAGGATGCAGGACTTCTCCGACATCTATTAGCAGAACTCAGGGATGTTTCGGTTGCAATACTAATTGCTTACCACATGCAAAACAAAGCCTGCCGGCAACGCCATTTTTAAGTATTACAAATACCAACACATGAAATGCAAACAATGATATTGAAGCAGTTGTGCTTCACTACTGTGCACCATTTACTTAACCTGAAACCACATCCTCTTGTTAAGCCATTCTAAGAACACAGCCTACATTTCAACTTGGGAAGAAAATCTTGAATTATACCTCTGGGGTCCTTTCCACAGTTTTAATTGCACACAGTACTCAATTATAATATGTATGCAGCCTTGAGCTCAACTGAAAACATGGCTAAACAACATTGAATTGACAAGTGCTAAGAACACAGGCCATTTCATTCTCACCTATTTTAAAGCTTGCTGAGTGTAGAGAACTGAACTGACATTTCAAGTCTCAGAACTCTACGTTCAAGCAGACCAGCCTTTCCTGAAAAGCAACAACTTAGTACAACTATTGAAACAACTGGTTGATCATGTAATATAGCCAGACCCTTCATAACAAGCTCCAGTAACAATGAGCTGTCCAGCACCAATCTTTCAGCAAAACACATTCAACTGAAATCTGCTCAAAACCACAGACACATCATCAATACAATATATTAAAAGAATCCCCATGTGTTTAATCAGTGACTCACCAAAAACCAACATCCCATACCTTGGTCATAGGATGCAGTTGACATCAACTGCAGGCCAGAGGAAGACGACTTAATTGACTGGGAGAAATTGCAGAGAAAGCATTTCATTGTCCGCAGTACGCAAGTATGTTTGTGGATTGTGATTTGTTTACACAACACCCCAAAACAAAAAGGATGTCCAAGGCCATTCAATTCTTTTACACAGTTTCAATTAGCAGCCAGACTCAGTCCCTTGACCTGCAAAGGCAGAATGCATGAAGCATATGAACCAACAAAATAGCAGCCGTCTCCCTTTTTTCTTTTCTTGCCAAGCATGCTGTGTTTTTACAGTAATCCCTCAGCTGGAGGAGTGTCAAAAAGAAAGAAAAAAAAACAGCCAACCATGCTGTCAAGCATTTTTTCTTCACAACGCAGAATTCAGCTGTCTGCTTCTGCAACACCAGTCTTCAAACATAGAGCTGTTCAAATTCAACAATCAGCTTTCTTCGGATAATATGACAAACCAAATTCAAGAGAAAACTCCTTTCTCGCAAAAAATTTATGGTTTTCTTTACACCATTTCACAAGTGTGAACCTTTGACAGACCTGATCAGTGGAAACAGGCATGAAGGCTGTGCTTTGCAAGGTTAACATGACGTCAGCTCTATTCCCAGACCTCAGTGACTCCCTGCATAGGCGTAATACTCCCATCTGCACCACTGTCAAAACTTGCTCATACCTGGCTTGGATCAGACTTGCAAAAATGAAACCAAGTAGGTTGCATATTGTCTCATTTGACTTATGTTAGGTTTAACTGCATTTTGTGATTATTTCAGCTGCTCATTGCTATGACAATACTCTCACGTTTTTTCCTCTTTTTTATGAAGAAAGGTTGAGACTGAGGTACAGAGCAGTCCGCTCCAAAGCTAATGCAGTAAATAGTTTTTGAAGCTTGGGGGGTTTTTTCACCGAACTTGGAACACTAGAAGCAGCCTTAATGGGTGGGGTCAAACTCGCAGAATCAGAATTTTTAGTTTTAACTTTCTGTAGTTGCTAGGGTCTTCAACTGGCTGTGGAAGCTCCTATTCCTCCCTCTGTCACAGCTAAACGTTGGGGTTCCCTTCGTGCTGCTAGAATTGCATCCAAAAAAATCTGTTTCACGGAATTTGCCTTTGCCAAAGTATGTTGATGGGATGTTAGAATCTTTGAGCAGTTCATATTTTTTATGTCAGACAAGTATCTTCCTTGCAATGTTATGAATCAAAATTAAAGTACATTATTTTGTTGAACATTCCAACATTGTTACATTCTTTCATTTTTCTTTTGTCCACATTTTAACTGTAATGTAAAAATGAAGTGTGTTTTGCTTAAATTGATAGCTTGATCAATCGGATTGCATCTGGAATTTAGTGC
This sequence comes from Chiloscyllium plagiosum, assembly GCF_037043375.1. NCBI lineage: Eukaryota > Metazoa > Chordata > Chondrichthyes > Orectolobiformes > Hemiscylliidae > Chiloscyllium > Chiloscyllium plagiosum. The sequence continues at coordinate 9,396,110 of NW_028270186.1, forward strand.
CTCGGCTATCTTCTTCCTACGTTTTGAGAGGATTTGGTCTGACCCATGTCATGGCAAGGAAGATACTTGTATGACACCAAAAGTGTGTCAACTTCCTATCGTCTAATTAAAACTCAAGTTAATCTTGAAAAAAATTTTAAATTGGCTCATGATTACTGACTGCTCATTGATGTTTCAGAATTTCAAAGCCAATCCATTTTTTTTTTAGAAATTTGGTTCTGAACTAAAGCCACTGTTCTTGCCCTTCCCACCCACTTTCAGGACTTAGAAAATAAAGCCCAGTCCAAGCAATCACACCAAAACCTGCACACAAAGCAATGATACCATCTTAATAAAAACCGAATACACAAGTTTATTGAGCTTTTCTGGCACATTGGTCGCATCACGATCTATGGCCACAAGATGTGGATTCAAGTCCCACAGGCCCCAGACATGATGCCACATGTCTAATGATTGATTTCAAGTCATGTCAAGCAGTGCTGCAAAGGAATGACCAACTCACTGATGCACAGTTTGGGTATTGCCACTCAGCTATGAGCCTCAGTACAACACACAGATTAATATTGTTGGAAAATATCACCACCGAAATGCACTCACTGAACTCTCAGACCACTGTGACTTGGAATTTGTTTGCTATTCCTTCATTACTGCTGGATCAACATCCTGAAACTGACTTGAACTGTACAAGTCCCCAAACCTTCCCAACTTCAACAGTTCAAGATGACAGGTCACCACCTCCATTAATGCACACACAAGCAGCGAATTTACCATTGACAACTCACATTTAGACTATCATCTCACTACGTTCAAAGGTGTTTCTTTTTTAAAAACTGAAACATTGTCATTTTGTCAATCAAGTCAGCAAATAATTTTCTCCTGTCGAGGTCACAAACTGGAAAATGGGCAGTTAATGATTTCTTCCCTGATCAGCAACCTATTTTGTGCAACCATCAAGTGTGCTTCTGAGTATGCATGTGCAGAAGTACTAATGTATTTTATGATTTGACCAAGTACACTAAGTCATGCAGGAATACAGGAAAGTGGCATGCAGACCATGAGCTGGTGCACAGATGATGGGCCAAATGGCTACCCTCCTATAGCCATCCTGTGAAATTAAGTGGGATGTCTTTTCTTCCATTCTTCCAATTCCTGATTCACATGATCAACTGAAATAATTGGACCCAAGTTTAACAGAAACATGGCTGCAGGGTGACATGGATTAGGACCTGAATCTTGAAAAACAAAGGACATTTGAAGAAGGACAAGGAAGCTGGGATGATGGGGCAGCTCAGCTAAAGGGGGGAGTGGAGGGGGGGAAAGAGAGAAGAGTAGTTGAGCATTGCTTCTGAGGGGTGGTCAAAGACATTACTTTTGAATTTGCTGGAACTTATCAGTCTGAGGTGATTTGCCTGAAACAGGTAAGATCCCAAGGGGTCTTGACAGGTCATGTGAACAGGATACTTGCTCTTCGGGGACATTAAAGTACAAGAAGGTCTTTGTTTCAAACACAAAGGGGACACCCATTTAAATTCAAGGCTTGCACTTTCCGCCCCCAGTCCTCAATCTTTGGAACTTCCTTCCTGATAAAGTACAAGAATGATTCTTGAATATTTCTGAAGACCATGTTTTTATTAATCAAGAGGACAGTCAGATATCAGTGGAAACTGGAAATATGAATTGAAGTGTACAATTGCATCAACCATAATCTTACTCAGAAGTGGAGCATGCTCAAAGGGCTGAAGGGATTGCTGCCTGTGCTCAGAACATTTCCTCTTTAAAACAAATCAAAAAATCAGTGCTTGTGAAACTAACACCTATTACATCACGACTAATATATTTTACAATGATATACTGTTATTCTGTGACTATTATACATTGCACTTCCTGTGCTTTTTGACAATTATTCATGGTTTTCTTCACCCAATACTTCCATGCTTTGCTCATTTCTGAAGGCATAGGCTTTTTCTGTGGGTTCCTGAAGAAGGGCTTATGCCCGAAACATCAATTCTCCTGTTGACCTGCTGCGCTTTTCCAGCAACACATTTTCAGCTCCTTTTTCTGTGGGTGCTCTGGTATCTCAAGCAAATAGACATGAAATGCTGTGGTTGAAGTGAACATTTGCAGCACGGTAAGATGTCGAAGGCACACAGCTCACTTCCAGCAAATCAACATTTCAACTGTCTTGATTTTGCCTTTCCTGTCCCAAAGTTTTGACAAATATGGTGTCCAATAGCAGCCAACACATACAGTTTTATATCAAACCTTCTCAGTCATCACATTGCTGAATCTTGAATGGTATTGATAAGGAAGAAGATTACAATCACAACAAGGGTACTTTACCCTGCCACTCCCCATAAGAGGTGAAGAATAGTGAACAATAAATTCTAAATACGAGCAGCTCAAAGTGAATATACACAGAGGCTGACAATAATCATTTTTCTTTTAATAGCAGACATGTTATTCCTGAATAAGGTGACGCCACAGCTTTTCAGAATCTGCTGAGTTTGAAAGGCCACAAAATATTTCTACGATAGTTACCAACTCTAACAGGAAGTGACTCAAAGATGACATGTCTATTCTGGTATAGAAATTGGTAGCATTTGATTTTCATTGTTGAGGGACATTTGCACTCAATAACATATGGAATAATCATGAACTGCCACTCTGAAGTTCCACATGTAGTTTTGACATCAACAACTGCCAAATATTTATATTATCAGGGAGGATTGCCAATTTATCTGCAATAATGCTAGTGTGCAGCCAATCTGAACTGGAACTAATGGTCTTGAATGAAGAGAGTAGAAAGATTTATTGACATGGACATTTTCATTGTATTATCTTCCTGTAAGTAATATGCAAGTTCAGACCTCAGACATTTAAATGGGTTCCATGAATTCATCACAAACTGGGGACAACAATTCAACCCTGCCTTTCCAACCATTCGGGAATAAGCTCCTTTTCTAAAATATTTCAACACCCATACAGCAGCATAATCAAACTTCCTTACAGCAGCAGCAAAACCCACAAATCACTTCATCTACAATGACAATAACTATCTCAACAAAGCATCATCTGCTGCTGTCATGAGCAAATTTATTTTGGACTTTGAGGATCAGCAGGCAAGATACTACAAGGAAACTTTGGGACAAGCAGAGAGAGGGGAAAACAGATGAGGTTTAAAACATGTGGTGACCATCAATATACTTCAGCATTTGGCACCAACATGATTGTTGATCTGAAAAACACCAATGACTCTCCATTAACCAAGCAGGTAAAATTCAAAAGCATTCAGGTCTGCCAGCACCTCAAAACAACCGACCTACCTCTTAAGGATTCTGCAGCACTTGCCTGCAACAGTCACATACATCAGTATCCTACCAAGTTCTTGTGAGAAGGTGTTCGACAAGTTAGTAAAAGTTAGATCTAACAGGATTCAGGGAGAGCTTACCAAATGGACCCAAAATAGACTTGACAGACAATGGAGGGTTGTTATTTTGGACTGGAGGCCTGTGACCAGCAATGCTCCACAGGAACTGGTGTTGGGTCCACTGTTGTTGGTCATTTATATAAGCAGTTGAACAAAAGTTTCAGAGGCATGGTTACAAAGTTTGCAGATGACACCAAAATTAGCAGCATAGTCAACAGTCAAGAAGGTTATCTTAGATTACGATGGGATCTTGATCAACTGGGCCAAAGGGCTAATAAGTGGCAGATGGATAAACGTGAGGTATTGCATTTTGATCAAATGAGCAAGGGCACGACTTGCACACTTCATAAATGGTCATGGGTAGTTTTGACAGAGAGACCCCGGGATTCAGGTACACAATTATTTCAAAGGTGCAGCACAGATAGAAAGGGTGATGAAGGCAGCATTTAGCACGCTTGTCTTCATTGCTCAGACCAATGAGCACAGCAGTTGGAACATCATGTTGTACCACATGCTGGTAAAGCCACTTTTGGAGTACTGTGTACATTTCTGGCCAGCTAGGATGTAACTGGGCCTGGAAGATTTTAGTAAAAAGAAGAGGTTTTGATCTGCTGATCTTTTTGGACTGGAGGAGTTTCAGGGGTGACCTTATTGAGATTTATAAAATCACGAGGGGGCAGAGATAAGGTGAACAACAAAGGTCTTTTCCCTGGGGCAGAGGAACTTTTAAACAATAGAGAGCATTTTTTTTTAAATGTGAGAGGATGAAGTTTTAAAAGGGGCAACGTTTTCACACAAAGGGTCGCATCCATGTGGAATGAACTGCCACAGGACGTGGGAGATGCATCCAAAAGACATTTGGATAGATACACAAATAGGAAGGACTGAGAATGATATGGGCCAAATACAGTTAAGTGGAGCTAGTTTATTTTGGGAAACTTGGTTGACATGGATGAAATGGAGTCTGTTTCCGTGCTGTATGATTCTATGACTACAATTCTGGCAGCCATCACCATCTATCTGCCCCCTCAAATTTCTTTTGGAATGATGCCATTAAAAGAAACACAGTAGTTGGCACTTAATGGCAAATCCCAGTACATCTCAACTTCCTTTCTTGCAATGAATTTAGATATTAACTTGAGTGAGTTCACAATGGAAACCATCACTGACAGATTGTGATTCCTACCAAACTAAAATCTGACGGCGCTGGGTTGGTGGGGTAGTGTTAGGTTCTTTTACTCTTGAGATTCTTACACACTTGATGCAATTGCAACACACCAACCTCTGTGAACAAGTAACCAAATTTATTAAGCACAATACAATACAAGCTTTCTGGAGAAACCTTTAATACACACCTTGCAGAGCTTACGGGGTCGTGGCCAAAGTTCTTACTGAAGAAAACGGTCTTTCCTTTACACAAAGCTCTCAACATCACAGTACTGCCCACAAGACATCCCTCAGCCATCCCCTCATAGTCACATGCCACTCAAGATACAATGCAGTGACCACCCCATCTCCAGAAACAATGTAATGCAAATCACCCCTTAATGGTAAAATCTGTTGCAAATTGTCTTTTTTTTTAAAATAAGTACAGGGGAGTAATCAAATTCCAAGTGAAATGTTCTTGTTGTTTTCTGGATAAAAATGTAACCATCCCTGAATGGCAAGTAAATGGCCATGTAAACCTCCCACATACCACCTATAAACCAAAGACACACCATCTTACCCCCAGGGCATTCAATTTCATACAGGTCAGTACAGCAAATTAACTCTTTAATATCTCAGTTGCTTTCACTCGCCAAAAACTCATCAATAACTTCTAAAATATCAGCCCAATGGCACAGCTGATGAATAAGCGAACTAATGTAGTTTGCAAGTCAAAGATCCTGTCAACAACCATGAGTTTGATCTAAGGTCAGAGATGCTCAATGACACAAAAATCTCAGGCTTGGTTAAGACAATGTAGAATAAGACATGAGACTGGACTCAAACACCAGGGTGCCCAGTCCTTACAGCAACCCAGCCACCGATCAGTCCTGTCACCTTCTTTTAAAGTACAGAACTGAGTTTGCCCAAAATGCTTTTTGACTGATACTGCAGCCAACATAATGCTCCAAACACCACTGCTCTCTTGTGCCTGGATATATCAAAAACTACTTGAGTTCTTCCTAGAGGGGATGAGCAACGTTAAACTGTTTTTCACGCAAGGTTGGCACCTCTGATCCAATGTGAAAAAAATGGTTTGTCTTTCTGACAGCTGCTCACACATCATCAAGGAATAGGATGTGATATGTGGGAAGATGAGAGCTGAGTAATAATTGCATGAGTGGGAGAGTGCAAGAGGCATTAAACATTCAGCATTCACTGGGCTATGTTCAAATTCTGGAGAACCATCTGTCCAATCAGCCCATGCTACCACTTCACTTAATTCCAATGTTGCCACTTAATTACAACAGGGGAAGCGACCTCATTCATGTGAATATGCTTTCAAGCTCTGCCATATGGATTGCTGGTATAATGCTTGGAACCGGTTATCACCCTGTACGTCAAACATCTGTTCACGATCACCTCACTGAGAAAGTGTTTAAGGTATGAGCAGGTAGGGAAAGAGTTAAGTTTAGGGCTGCTTGACAAAGGCTCAGCTAGCAAGACTTTGACTGGATAAGAACTTGCAGCAAACAGTGAGGTGCTGGAGGCAAGGGTAGTGGTTTAATGAGGTGAAGAATATCAGTTGTATAATGCCACATGGCTTAATCTTTACTGTTAATGCTCGCTGATTGTAATGGTCACCAATCAATACAGATGTTAAAAATCACAACACCAGGTTAAAGTCCAACAGGTTTAATTGGAAGCACTAGCTTTCGGAGCACTGTTCCTTCATCAGGTGGTTCAGCGCTCCAAAAGTTAGTGCTTCCAATTAAACCTGTTGGGAAGATAACCTGGTTTTAAGTGATTTTTAACTTGATACACCCCAGTCCAACACCGACACCTCCATATCAATACAATGTAGCCGTATTTGGATGCTGCCCGCTGCGATTCCTTAATAATCTGCTGTTCGAGAGAAGACCATGAACTCACGCTTTTGTGTACATGGGAGATCTTGCTCTTTTCATGGCTTGAATATATGGTAAAGAAGGTAGAGCCATACTGTGTCTGAGTGTTTACTTCAACTAATACAGAAACGAGCTGACATCACTTCAAACTCAAATCCTCACTCAAGACACAGGCCAAAACCAGTGCTTTATTGTAAAGGATGTCGGTTGTTGGATACTTCACTTTTTTTGCCCAACACTAATGGCCAGAGTAATTTGGTAGGATCATTTCAGAGGGCTGCTTACAGTCAAATACAATGAAAACTTGTCAAGTGACATGTCAGTCACTGTAGAACAGGACAGAAGATTTCCATCTCAAATTGACATGAGATATGCTTTTGTGACAAATGACAAGAGATTAACAATCACAATTACTGAAATGAGCTTTTATTGATTGAATTCTATGGTGGGATTTGAACCAGTGTGCTCAGAGCATGAACTCAAGTCTCTGGATGATTGGTCCAATGGTATTACCACAAAGCCATGATAATCCTAGAACTTACAATTCTATTCTCACATGTTAAAATAAAAATGATTTTGTGCAGATTTAAATGCCCATTTTAATTTACAGTTGCAGTTCAACAATGGAAATTGCTCACTTCAAACGAAGCAAAAACCCAGATGGAGCCAAATTTGCAAAGAGGCAAGAGTAGGATAGTACTCTCAGGATGTTTGTGGTGAGAGGTGAGAAACAAAAGCTTTGGACCATTTCACTAGTGGTGCAAGCCACTATTTAAGAAAGGGGGTAAGGAAAAGCCAGGGAACTATAGACCGATGAGCCGAACATCCGTGGTGAACAAATTATTGGAGGGAATCCTGAGGGACAGGATTTACATGCATCTGGAAAGGCAATGACTGACTGGAGACAGTAAACATGGCTGTGTGGGGGAAATCCTGTCTCACTAACTTGATTGAGTTTTGTGGACAAGTGACAAAGAGGGCAGAGCAGGGCGTGTGATCTACATGGATTTCAGTACGGCGTTCAACAAGGTTCCTCATGGTACAAAGGTTCGCAAGGTTAGATCACATGGAATACAGTCATGACTAGCCATTTGAATACAGAACTGGCTCGAAGGTAGAAGATAGACGGTGATGATGGAGGGTTGCCTTTTCCTCTGGAGTCCTGGAATCAGTGGTGTGTCACAAGGATTGGTGCTGGGTCCAATGTTTCTTGTCATTTGTATGAATGATTTGGCTATGAACACAGCAGGTATAATTACCAAGATTGCAGATGACACCAAAATTAGACGTGTTGAGAACAGCAAAAAAGGTTATCTCAGAGTACAATGGGATCTTGATCAGATGGGCCAAGGGCTGAGGACTATGTTACGACATGGGGTAAACCCTCCTGCTTAATTTAAAAACCAGCAAAACAGAAACGATTTATCCCGTGCAGTAATTTTGTAAAAATCAAGTGGCCAAAAGCTATTTAAAGGAAAAAATAACTTTACTTCTTAAAGTATAACAGAGAAAAATTAATTAACCACTATTTAGAATTTCTTTCTCTACCCTATCTTTTAGCTTCACTTCTCTAATACTAGCCCAATAAAACTCCCAATTAAGATTTAAAAAATAACGCTTAGCTCAAATCCAAGCACCGATAGGTTCTTGTCTTTGAATCTTCCTGTGTTTTCTTTTCTCCTTGTTAGGAATTTCTGCATTACAGGTTACTGGTCGAAATGGTACTTTTTAAAAAGCGATATTTTTTCACGCAGTCTACATGCTCGGTTTGGCAGTTCGCATCTCAACTGTTCAATTTTCCCCGGTCTTATACTCCAGAGCATCGCATTGTGTCATTGGTTTTTAAGATTGTCAATATACTCAATTCAATCTTGATTGGAGTTTGCTATACTTCGGGTGCAATTTAAACTGATTGGCCGAATTAGAATTTGTTTTTGTCTCCAAGCAACGAACTAATCGAGTGGTTCGACTCCCCCATTGTTTCATTGTTGGCATTTTTAAGTACACTTGGTGCTGGGTCCAGTAGTTCTGCTGCTTTTAACTCTCAAAGGTATGCCCACATCCTCATAACAAGTAGCAGATGGGAGTTTAATTTAGATAAATGTGGGGTGCTGCATTTTGGAAAAGCAAATCAGGGCTGGACTGATGCACTTTAGTACTGAGGCCTGGGAAGTGTAGCTCAACAAAGAGACCTTGGAGTGCAGGTTCATCGCTCCTTGAAAGTGGAGTCACAGGTAGATAGGATCATGAAGGCGACATTTGGATCCCCTCCAGCAGCCAAACTCCTAATCCTAGCAACAGCAACCCATTCAGCACAAACTGGGAAACATATTTGAGACACACTGCAAGGTTGAAAGATTAAATTGGAATATCTCTTTGGACATTGATATAATGTTAAAGAGTTAAACTGCACTGAGACAACATTCTGGATGTTGGTAGGGAAGACATTGATGCAGGAATGCGAATCACCCACACCCCAATTTGACAGTCATTTGCTACTGCTCTCCTGGTATTATCAACTTAAACTATTAAATCTCCTCCATTCAGAAATACTTTCTGGCCATCCCCTTAAACAAGGAATGTTGAACCTGCATTGAATCAGAGTCAGGAAATTGTCTCATAACGATTCCCCAGGATAAGGACATGAGCATTTGCATGATCTCCAAGGATGGTCTTGTCCAAACATTGTACCTGGCGTAACGTGACTGGGGGTTGTCTTCACAGGCATGTGACAATGGGGGAGCGGCCAGAGGATCTCCAAGCATGGCCAACTAACCTATATAAAGGGGATTTGTTTTTTGTTCAATGGTTCACTTTGATTCGACTTCGTGCGCCTGCAAAGAGGGACATTGAGGGTCACCGAGCTTGTACAAGCTTTAACAAACTTAAACCTTTTGCAGAAATTGGTGTGTGCAAATTGCATCTCATGTGCGAAACCTCAGCAAAAGAACATAACAACACTGGTTTGTGCATTTTTAACTCGTTTGTCTTTACTAATTTAGCTGTTGGGAAAACATCCAGCAACTTCCATTATCTTCACCATTCTGGCTGGGATTCAGGTAAATATTAGGACCAACAAGCAAAGGAAATAGGAGCAGGAGGCGCCATTTGGCCTATAAAGACGACTTTATAATTCAACTGTATCTTGCTTATGATACAGATGATATACCAACAACATAATAAACAGCTACTGTGCTTTAATGTCTTACAAAATATTTGTGTCTTCAATATACTCAAAGACAACCTCCAAGGCCTCTGGGGTAGAGACGTTTCAGCATTCAGCACACCCCGATTGCCAAAATTGTACCTCATCTTAGTCCTTAAGGACCTATCATTTATTCTTGAGACTTGCTTCGTTGCCAGTATGACCAAGCATTCCAAACTGAAGGGCAACATTGGCCACTTGAAATTTCATAACAGTGTTACTTTCTTGCATGACTCACAGCACAGAGTTGGAATCAAGACTGAAGCACAAAATCGAAACACAATAATTTCCTGCAGAAAACTTCATTAAGATGATGACAAGTTGAAGTTGCAAACCCCTCAAACCTCAGTTTGAGGCCAGTGACTTAAAGTCAAAACTTGACTTGAGGGCAGCACCAAACATAATATGAAAACAACAGCTCCAATTTAATCTCAAAAGGTGCTGGATGTAGGTTTGCTCGCTGAGCTGGAAGGTTCGTTTTCAAATGTTTCGTCACCATACTAGGTAATATCTTTAGTGAGCCTCCAGATGAAGCACCGGCGGTGAAACCCACTTTCTATTTCTATGTTTGAGTTTCCTTGGGTTGGTGAGGTCATTCCCTAAGGTAACGTCATTTCCTATGATGATGTCATTTCCAGTTCTTTTTCTCAGTGTGGGGAAAATGGGATCCAAGTCAACGTGTTCGTTGATAGCATTCCTGTTGGAACGCCATGCTTCTAGGAATTCTTATGCGAGTCTCTGTTTGGGTTGTCCTAGGATAATGTGTTGTTAGCAAGTTTTGAGAAGATTTGTAGCTTAGGTTGAGGTTCTGGATGCAGGTTTGTTCGCTGAGCTGACGTCCTTTTCAGACATTTCATCACCCTACTCGGTAACATCTTCAGGGAGCCTCCAGACTAAGCACGGCTGATGATTCCTGCTTTCTATTTATACGTTTGGGTTTCTTTGGGTTGGTAATGTCATTTCCTGTGATTTTGTCATTTCTTATGGTGATATCATTTCCTGTTCTTTTTCTCAGGGCTCGGTAAATCGGGTCCAAGTCAATGTGTTCTGGTTGGAAGTCGTATGTTCATGGCATGCCAGACTATTCAAACCCCTTGGCATAATGGTAGCCCACAAACCCACCAACACACGAAAAGAGCAGCAAATGAACTTGAAAGACCCTATACAGGCAACATGCAAAACTAATGTCATCTACAAAATACTTTGCAAGAATTGCAACTAACACTACATTGGACAAACATTGGGAAACTAGCCACCAGGATACATGAACATCAACTAGCCACAGAACGACATGACCCACTCTCACTCATATCCTTACATATGAATGAGGGAGGACACCACTTCGACTGGGACATCACATCCATCCTCGGACAAGCCAAACAGAAACATGCACAAGAACTCCAAGAAGCATGGCATTCCAACCAGAATTCTGTCACCAAACACACTGACTTGGATCCCATTTACCACCCTCTTAGAAATATGACAAAAAATGACATCACCAACCCAAGGAAACACAAACATAGAAACAGAAAGCGGGCGACACCACCAGTGCTTCATTCGTAGGCTCACTGAAGGCGTCACATAGCATAGTGACGAAATGTCTGAAAACAAAACTTCCAGCTCAGCGAGCAAACCTACATCCAGAACCTCAACCTGAGCTACAAATCTTCTCAAAACTCGTGAATTCGAAAAGGATTTGAGGTTTCAATGCCCTTCTTTTACAGAACTGCATTCATAGCCACATTTATATACAAGCTTAAAGTACAATGCGGTCCTCTTACTGCCACATGGCTATTAAGGATACAAAGACTACACATGCAAGAATGCAGGAGTCGTCTCTTTAGACTAAGTGGAGACATACAAATCTCATTTATGTAAACATCAAGAACTGACTTTCTTATAGTGTGGCAAAATGTGCGCAAAGTAAGGATGCCAAATTCCAAATCCAACACATGCAATGTACTCTTGACCCTTAACATGATCACGAGGTGCAGATCCCTTCAGGGAACAACTCTCACAAGGCACCTATGAACATCAGACAGCTGAGGAATTAAGAACTCGATAAAGAAATTTGTCACCAACCTTGCTATCTGATTTCCAAGTGGCGTCAGAGCTAAAATACCAATTTTAGCTTTCTCAACATTTAGAAACATACAAGGCCATATCTGTGTTGAAGTAGTTGTGGGCTGGACATACTGTTCACCACATCAAATAAAATCCAAGATGCAAGCCAACATTCTTGATACAAAGCAATGATCCTTCACTCCAGTGGGTGCACATTTAAATTCACAGATATTGGGTTCTGAACCTTGCAACTCAAGAATGTTGTTCATTTACAATAAAGACCTTCCATTTCAAATTCCCTTAAGGAGGGAAAGAATGTACATGGGAAAGCTAGCTAAAAACATAAGAACAGCTTTATTCAGAGTTTCTTAGTATTAAGCAAGATATTATGATACTTTGAAAAGAGGAGTTAATAAGTTGAGGATTTGAGTCCTGTTGACCGCAAATATGGTGATTCGAGAAAACAGGACAGACAAACAGAGGCTCCAACTAACACCCAAGAAACCACACAGCATGAATGGAATATTAATGATGTGCACAAAGTAAATTGCATCTCTTTTAAGGTTGAAGTGCCCTATAAGTGCCTTTTACAGACTCCCAAACTCAACATTTGCCTGTACCTTGGTTTTTGTTTTTGCTGCTATTTACATATAATTTACTTATCTATGTACTTAACAAGGTGATCTGCCTGTATTGCTCGCAAGCTTTTCACTGTGCCTCGGTACACGTAACAATAAATTCAATAGAATTCAAGTCGTAACAAGACACACCGATGGAAAAAATGTGTCTTAAATGTCAAGTGTTGTTAAATTGGGTGATATATCACAGTCAGAATTTGCTCAGTTGTCTTCTTGTCAGGACACTCAACTGAAACTAAAACACATGGCTCACGAGGGAAAGAGGTGAGACTGAACCATATTCACTATATGGCTCTCTAATTTAGTGATGCTGCAGAATACCAATTTTAAAATAAAACCTAGACTCTCCACAATGACAAGAACGAGTTCAGATGCAGATTGCAAATTGTTTGTAAGGCTGCTGCTCTGCAATTTTTGACTTTTCAGCAGGTGGCTTAAAATGAAGGTACTTAAAAATACAAGTGTTAAATTTTCTCATTCGTGCCTTGTATCTCGGGTTCTAAAATCATAACAATCCCTTTAAATTGTACGAAGAATTGAAAGCAAGACACAGTTTCGTCAGAAGCACACACTGAAAGCAGTGGGATTGTATTCAAATCAGCTTCAGCATTTTTATTCATCTGGCAATGTTCTGCTTCTCCTGCCACAACATTTGTCACTATGTAACCAGTTAACTTGGACAAACAATTCATCTATTTTATGTATCCATTTCTGAAGACTGTCTTTCGAGTTTTTTTCAAAATTCATTCATACAATGTGGATGTCATTGGTGTGGCGTGGCCCAAATCTCTGCAAAAGGAGCCGCCTTCCTGAACAACTGGTGTTTTCATGTGCTGTTAGCATTCTGAAAAACACAGAATTGCTGGTGCAGAGGACCATTCTCAATGAAGACCAGCAGCTCTCCAGATTCGCCTGCCTTCTCCCCAGTCATTTCACGTTGTTACTTCAAAAGGAACAAACTAATTCCCTGCCTCCACCACACACTCAGGCAGTATGCTCCAGATCCTAACTATTCCTGTGTATAAAAGGTTCTTCCTCACAAACTGGGCCCTCTCATTTTCAATTCTTTAACAAGTAGAAATGTTTCAACCAGCTTACTCCAACCACACCTTCATCATGAAGTTGAATACTAAGATCCAATTTTGACTCAGCATTCTCACCTCCAAGGAAGCAGTTACAACGGGTTGAATTTCTCTTCATGAGCAAAACTCATCTTTTAAAACACTCTTCTAAACCTAGGGAAAGTGGGAGCCTCATGGTACTGTCACAAGACTGTGAATCCAGAGAGCCAGACCACAGTCTGGCGACCCAGGTTCAAATCCTGCCACAGCAGATGGTGGAATTTGAATTCAATCACAAAAACCTCTGGAACTAAGAGTCTAACGGTGACCATGAATCCATTAGATTGTCAGAAAAACGGATACAAATGCCCTTGAGTTCAAGAATGTGCCATCCTTACCTGGTTTGGTCAACATGTGACACCAGACCCACAGCAATGTGGTTGACTCTGAACTACCCTCTGGAAACTTCAGGGTACACAAGAATTGCTGGCCTAGCCAGTGACACCCTCATCCCATGAAACAATCCAGAAAAAATGCAATCTCAAACACCTTTACATCACTTTTAAGGGCAGTACATAGTACTCCAGCTGAGACGTGCGGTCTCATCTAAGTTATTTTCCAAACGGTGCTCCAGAGTTTTGCTGCAGTAGTGAACAGGCAACAATGTTCTGCCAAGTCAGAAGTTTCGACAACTTGGAAGGAAATATACTGGTGCTCCAGATTACTCATGTTCTTTTGGACACAAAGTTGGCAGTTTGAAGTTGCTGTTGAACAATTGTTAGTGACTTGCTGCCATTCATTTTACACTATGTATCAGTGCTGGAATGCAGTGAGTATTTAAGCTGGTAGATGGTTAGCGAGTTAAGTGGGGTGGTTTGTCCTGGATGAATAAGCGCTTTTTGAATTCTGTTTCTGCTGAAGTCCAGACATCGTAAAGAGATCATAGGAACGAGGAGCAGGAGTAGGCCATCTGGCCCTTCGAGCTTGCAGCGCCATTCACTCAGAACATAACTGATTTTTGCGTGGCCTCAGCTCCACTGAGCCGCCCTCACCACCACCTTTAATTCCTTCACTGTTCAAAACATTCTTAGTTTTAATAATATTTACTGAGAAAGCCTCAACTACCTCACTGGGCAAGGAATTCCATAAATTCACCACTCTCTGGGTGAAGAAGTCCCTTGCCAATTCATTCCTAAATTTACTCTCGCTAATTTTGAGGTTATGCCCGCTTATCTTAGTTTGACGTGCCAGTGGAAACATCGTCTCTACGTCTATCTTATCTGTTCCCTTCATCATTATGTTGCTGGCAGAGTATTCCAGAGACCCCCAAGGAAAACACTGAGGGCATGGGTTGAAATTTCAACTGGAATTTCAAGTCAATGTATAAAATCAGAAATATACAGCTCGTCACAGTTGCAATCCCCATTTCTGTAGAATCACTTTTCCACAAACCATATGGTTCACCAACATCCCTTTGGGAAGGAAATCTGCCATTCTTACCTCGCTTGGCCCACATGATTCCAGACCAACAGCAATGTGGTTGACGATCTAAAACAGCCCCATCATTTGAATGCCAACTAAGCAAGACCACAAATGCTAGCCTTGTCAGCAGTACACCAATCCCTGCAGAGAATATATTAAGAAAAACACATGCGACCTGTCCGTAATGGCAGCTAACTGGCCGTTCTGCATAGTTTCTCAAATTCTGATTGAATCCTTCCAATCATCATGCATTTGTTTGTCTGTGCAGCTTGTAGTCATGCTTCTGCAGAGTAGCATGGTTCAAGATGCAGCAATAATAATCCTGCAAATGATGAAGGTGGATGGTTACACTTTCTTTGTTGGAGATTGACATTGCCTTGTACTGTGTGGTCTGTGTTCCATTTGTCACTTAGCAAACCAAAGCTGAAGCATCTCCAGCTCTTGCTGTCCAAAGACAGAGACAGCTTCAGTATCTAATCAGTCACAACTGGGATTGAGCAATGTTCACTTGTGGTTTGTTATCACATTCTTGACCTTAAGTTGGAAAGGCAATAATGGAAGCAAACAAAGTTGGTTAGCCCTTAAGACCACAAGGGATCAGTACAGAACTTAGACTATTCAGCCTATTGAGTCAGCTCCAGCATTCAATTATGGCTGATAGGTTTTCTCAACCCCATTCTCCTACTTTCTCTGCATAATCCTTGATCCTCTGAATACTCAAAAACCTAATCGATCACAGTCTTAAATATACTCAATGACCTGGCCTCCACAGCCTTCTGTGGCAGTGAATTCCATAATTTCACCACTCTGGCTAAAAAGATGTTTCTCCTTATCGCCATGACAAAAGGTTTTCCCTTTACTCTCAGGCTATGCCCTCAGTTAGAGTCTCTTCCCAAAATTCACTTTCTCCAGGCCATTCATTATTTTGTATGTTTGAATTAGGTCCCACCTCATCCTTCTCAGTGTCGACCCAGAGTCCTAAAAAGTTCCTCATATGTTAGGCTTTTCATTCTTAGGACCATTCTGTGAACCTCCTTTGAGCACGCTCCAGGGCCAGGACACCCTTTCTGAGATATGGAGCCCAAAACTGCACACAATATTCCAAATGTGACCTGACCACAGAGCCTAAAACGCCCTCAGAAGTACATTCCTGCTTTTAGTTTGAAGTCTTTTCAAAATAAATGTCATCATTGTATTTGCCTTCGTAACTACTGACTCAACTTGAGAAAATCCTGGACTAGAACTCCCAAGTCTCTTTGCATTTCAGACTTCTAAATTTTCTCCCCATTTAGAAAATAGTCCATGCCTCTATTCTTCCTACTGAGTGGCATGATCTCACACTTTCCCATGTTGTGCTCCATCTCCCCCTTCTTTGCCCACTCTCCTAACCTGTCCAAAGCTTTCTACAACCTCTCTGTCTCCTCAATGCTACATGTTCCTCTACCTATCTTTGCATCCACAACGCCGAAGTGTTGGTGTTGGACTGGGGTGTACAAAGTTAAAAAAAAAATCACAATACCAGATTATAGTCCAACAGGTTTATTTGGAAGTACTAGCTTTCAGAGAGCTCCTTCATCAGCTTCAGGAGCAGCACTGCTAAAACTAGTACTTCAAAAAAATTTGTTGTTGTGTGATTTTTAACTTTTATCTTTGAATCATCTGCAAACTTAGCCAGAATGCCCTCAGTTTCTGAGTGGACTGAGTTTGCCTGACACTTGTATGGCCACTCATCCCCACAGCATGTTAAAAGGATACAAGCTCGAAAGTCACTAATTGATGACAAAACCTCCAAAAGATGCAGATCAAAAAGGCCACTGAGGAAATGACAAACTCCTAACTTCAACAATTAGAGACTTGATTCAGCACAGTGCAAAGACTGATTTTTTTTCCCCTGATATAACCAAAAGCCACATATTCCACACTTGTAAAATTTCACCTCCATGGAATTCCTGTAGAGAGATCAGAATTCAATAGATGAAGTGATTTTTTTGTGGCTATTGTGAATGACTTCTACAAAGTGTGCAACAGCTATGTCTCAACAGTTCAGGGAAATAGACCAAATCCAAACCCTAACAGCAGACTTGTTTTTTTCTCTGCTGCACCAATCTCACATGTCTAACCACCTTCCAAGGAACCAAGGGCATGGAAGCCATCTGCAAGGCCCCAATCGCATCTCAATGAACTGGTTAACTCTGCAAGATGAGGAATGAATCAATGGATAGCTCAGTTATTTTCCATGATCAGTGCAAAGTGCAAATCCCCTACCAAAGTTCAAGCATCTCAGCTGGTGCGCAGGTTAGTTGTAGAGAAAGATGGCAGGTCAAAGCACGTCAGAGGACCAGTGGGTGAACCAAAGCAGTCAAAATAATGGAGCAAAGTAATGGCTTCAGTCAAAATTGAAAGACACACCATATTTTTGGTCACATGGAGTCAAGGCACGGACAGAACATTTTGGACCTATGTTTTGTCCAGTGATCATTGTGGTATATGCCATATGCCTTTCTAAAATTGCCATCCAAAAACACAAGGCTGCATTGACAGATTTCATTTCCATAAACAAACATCAGTCCATAAAACAACCGAGACCATGAATCACCCTCATTCAAATGATCTGAACACTTGTATAAGAATATCATTTATTCAAACTTACACCTCTAACCAAGAACTACATTGACCTGGATATCACAATGGCAGCCAAGTGGATTTATTTGACTTCAGCCTTTAACTGCCTGAAATAAATATCAAAGGCAAGCCAGCTTGCATATAAACAGAACAGCATAAAGAGACTGTATTAAGAGTCTCACTGCTGTTGTCTGACTTGAATCAAAATGTCCTCTTAAGTAGACATTTCACAAAGAGATTGCATCAAACTGAACTGCTAATTAACTAATCTGTCCTGTAATTTGCACAACCTAACCTTTCATACAAATTTCTCCAAAACTTTGAGGAAAAAACAAGGCCAAAATGCTAATCATCCACCTCAGCCACCAACTTCAGTCGTTCAAATCTAGGCCCAATTTTTTCACCAGTTGAGTCGGTCCTAAATTTCTCCTCCTAAATTTGCAGTATCTTCAGTTTCCTCAACAGGTAATGATTCAGATCCATACAGAAAGTTAACAATTGGCCACAAATTGACAGTTTACTCTGACATGCTCAGAAAAGGAAATTATGCTCTGATTCACTCGTGTTTCACTTGGGCAGGAGGCACACAAATGTATTGTCAAGTTTTTAAGTCCCGAAACACAATGAAGCAAAAGTCAAATAAAATAGTAAATGCCAACAATAAACGAATGGGTCAAGCAGCAAGATCAGAGATATCAAAAGATGGATAAAATTTGAGTCCAGATCGAGTAAACCAAGTATACAGCCAGTTAAAAATCACATGACACAAGGTTATGGTCCAACAGGTTTAATTGGAAGCACTGGCTTTCGGAGTGCTGCTCCTTCAGGTGGTTGTGCAGTACACAATTGTAAGACACAGAATTTATAGCAAAATTTTACAGTGTGATGTAACTGAAATTTTATATTGAAAAAGACCTGGATTGTTTGTTAAGTCTCTCATCTTTTAGAATGGGCCACGTTAGCTTCACTTCTTTCATTTGTAAATCGCAAAACTTTTTTTTAAAAAAGTTACATTCTCAGATGAACTTTAACAATGGATGTCAGCCCAGGTAATGTGCTGAAGGTGTTCGCCCCCTGTGTGCTGCTGTATGTGCCACAATGTTTAGACTGACTGTAATCTGAAAAAATGAATTGACAGAACCTGACATGGATTCATGCAGTTTTGGAGCAAAGTACAATGTAACTCAGCAAGTACAAATTCACCCCACAAACGTGTGTGTGAGGGTGCGCATGCGTGTGTAAATGTGCGCAGTTGAGTGTGTCTGGGAGAGTGTATATGTGCATGTGTGTCAAAGGGGTCTAAGTCAGTGAGAGGGTGCATGTCTGAGTGTGTGCATGTGCATATCCATGTGTGTGTGTGTGTAATATATATATTATGCAATGGGGTCACCTGCAATCAATCATATACAGCCAGTGATACACATGGGAATCTTATGGAAATCCTGCTGGACGTACTTCTGAACTTCCCATGGGCATCCCCCTGCTCTTCGAACCCTCTGTCCAAGTCCAGAATTTGTAGACAACTTTTCTCGATCAACTTGAACAGTTAGAAGTTAAAAACGCCTGGCTAATTGCAACACTGATCTCTCAATCACTTAAACTGATCCCCTCTCACCTACAAAACTGACCTTGCAATGGCTCATGCCTCCCCACCATACCTGACCCGCCTCAAACTCCCAACGAGCCAATCTGTTTGCTCTGATCCACTCTCTGGAACATTCATTGACATTCGTACTGAAAGTGTACACTTGCCAGACAGCAATTCATACATGCAAACAGGCACATCTTGTCTTTTGAGTTGTGGTTGAAACATGTTTGCCAGGATGCAATTGGTGACGAGGGATCAGATTGCTGGGCTTGGGGTGAAGATATTTCAAACTTGACTGGCCTCAGGTGAAGTGCCAGATCACTGGAGGACAGCTAACGAGGTTCCTTTGTTCAATAAAAACAGCAAGATACTTCCACAGTTATTCTGACATGGTTGGGACATCGCAAAAAAATGAGGGTCAGGACGAAGAACACTTCGAAAAATGGGGATTAATCATGGATAGTCAGCAAGGATTGGTTAGAGGGTGATCCGATCTATTGTACTTGACTTTTTTTAAAAATGTGACTAAATGCATTGATGAGGGTTGTGCAGTATTCAGTTGTTTACATGAACCTCTGCAAGGCCTCTTATGAGGTCCCACATGGATGAGTGCTCCCAAAGATCAGAGCCCATGGGGTCCAAGCCAAGTTGGCAAACTGGATCCAGTACAGGCATGCAAAGTGGAAGCACAAACAAGATGGTGGAGTGATGCTTTTGTGATCGGAAGCCTGTGACCAGCAGCACGCTACAAGGATTGATGCTGATACTCGCTGTTTGTCATGTAAATGACCAACATGGATGTGAATGCACTGAGTGTAATTAATAACTTTGCGTATGACATTAATATTGGTGGTGTTTTTGATGATGATGAGCATAAGCTGCAATTGATATTGATACTGATCAGCTGGCAACCTGGGAAGAACAATGGCAGATACAATTCAATCCACTAGGTATGACGTGATGCATTTTGGGAGGTCTGATAAGAGAAGCATAGACACAATGAACGTTAAGTCCCAAAGCAGTACTGAGGAACAAAGAGGCCTTGATTTACAAATCCAGAGACCCCAGGACACAGAATATATCGTTGAAGTCTTGCTACCACTTGCTAATGCAACATTATGTGCAGTTCTGTTGCAACACTACTTCAAGAGGGTGCAGAGGAGATTCACCACAATTTTGCCTGGGACAGAAAGCGAGAGTTCAGGAGAGATTGGACAATCTGGTTTGTTTTCACTGGAGCAAAAGGGGTGTCAGACTGAGGAATTCAAACTTATGAGAGGCATAGACAGAGCTGATCATGAATATCTTTGTCCCATGTCAGATATGTCTCAGAACAGAGGTCATACATTTAAAGTGAACATGAAGATATTTCAAGGAGATCCAAGACAATTTTATTTCGTCTGGAAAGTGCATGAAATATGGAACATGCTGCCTGAGAAAGTGGAGGAGGCAGATACTCTCATAACATTTCAGAAACACCTCCAAGAGCACTTAAGATAAAAGGGCATAATCAGCTAGAGGCCATGTGCAGGCAAATTGGATTCATGTAGCTTGGTGTTTATCAGCATGGACATGATAAGCCCAAGGTGGACAAGCACATGGCTGGAAGAACAGAGCAAGCCAGGCAGCATCAAGAGGTGGAGAAGTCAACGTTTCAGTGGAACCCTTCTTCAGGACTGGGGGTGGCTGCAAGGGGAGCTGCAGATAAAGGGCATGGGGGCAGGGCGGTAAGGTGAGGATAGGTGAGCACAGTAGAGGGTCCGACCTGGTTGGTCGATGGGAGGAATAAATCCAGTTGGTAGCTGGAAGGAAAGGTCGAACAGAGGAATAGAATGGAGAGGGAAGGGTTGGGAAGGGAGGTTATTTGCAATTGGAAAATTCAACGTTCAGTCCTCTGGGCTGCTGGCTGCACAGGCAGAGGAGGTGGTGTTGTTCCTCCATTTTGCCATCTGATCCATTGTGGCAATGGAGGCAGCCAAGGATGGTCATGTCGGAAAGAGAGTGGAAAGGGAAATTAAAACAGGCGGTGACCAGCAGACCAGGTCGGTCCATGTGGGCCCGCCTGAGATGCTCAGTGTAGTGTTCCCTTAGTTTACGTTTGGTCTCCTCCATGTGGAGGTGACCACATTGGGAGCACCTGATGTTGTAAACTAGATTGGAGGAGAGACAGGACTGTTTGGGGCCTTGGGAGGTGGTGAATGGAGCAATGTGCTGGCAGGTTTTGCATCTTTGCCAGTTGTAGAGAAAGATACCTTGCCAGAGTTGGTGCAAGTGTTTAAGGATGATGCATTAGATGTGGAGACCGGTTGGAGTCCCTTGTCCTCAACTACCACCCCACCAGTCTCCACCACATCATAAGACCCCACCATCAAGACCATCAACCCCTCTCCACCCATCTCAGCCTTCTGCAAGGACCATTCTTTTTGCCAAATTGTGGATCGTGCCACTCCCCCAATAACTACCCTGTACCCCCAGGTCCTTTCCCCTGCAACCGGCAAACATTCACCTGCCTCTCCTCCAATGTAGTTTACTATATCCAGTGTTCCCCACCTGATCTTCGTAGAACACAGAACAGTACAGCACAGTACAGGGACTTCGGCCCTTGAAGTTGTACCGACCTTTTATCCTAATATCAGATCCGATTAACCTACATACCCTTCATTGTATCCAGTGCCCTACCCAAGACTCGCTTAAATATCCATAATGTATTTGACTCTACTCACATTGCTGGCAGTGCATTCCATAGTTCCACCACTCTAAACCTTCCTTCAAGTACCTGAAAGTTAAGACCCTCATGATAGAAATTTTCATCATGGGAAAAAGGCTTTGCCTATCCACTCTATCTATGCCTCTCAACATCTCGTACACCTCTATCAAGTCACCTCTCATCCTTCTTCGCTCCAATGAGAAAAGCCTTAACTCCCTCAACCAATGTTCTCAAAGATTCATTCCACCCTGGCAATGCTTTACTCCTACCTCTCCCATTGGGGAGAAGGTACAGAAGCCTGAACATATGCACCGGCTGGTTTCATAACAGTTTCTACCCTACTGTTATTAGAATACTGAATGGACTCTCAAATCCTTAGCATTCATCTGTACCTGTGTTTTTTGTTTTTGCCACTGTTTACTGATTATTTACTTATCAATGCTACTTAACTGGGTGATCTGCCTGTATTTCACTGTGCCTTGGTACACATGACAATAAATTTACTTCAATTCAACTCCATCTGCCACTTATTAACCCAGTTCTGCATCCTGTCAATGCCCTGTTGCAACCTGCAACAGCCGTCCACACTATCCTCAACTCCACCAACTTTGATATCATCAGCAAACTTACCTCATCCCCTTCCTTATCCAAGTTATTCATAAAAATCACAAAGAGCAGAAGTCCCAGAACCAATTCCTGCGG